>NC_068364.1:58617691-58840272 GCF_020536995.1 Dreissena polymorpha | reverse complement strand
ACATTTTGGCAACATAATGTTCAGACCTGAAATAGCACATCACTATTTAAATAGTTGTACAATTAAAATCCAATATGCTTAGTTGAAATAGTTCATTGATTTTTTATATTGCGTCATATTAATACTGAACTAGCTTTGCATAAACATATATCCTTTTTCTTTGACATATGTTTTCTCTTAAAACACATGTGTAAACACAGATGATGGCATTGTCAACAATCTAGTTCATGATTATTCATACTTAGTCTGATAGCTTTATTATTATTTATTTTATATAAATTTCCAAAATTAGGTTGCATTTTCCCACGTGGTGAAATTTTTGTTTAGTGTGATTCATTCGGATTTAATGCAGGAAAAAGGATCATAATTTGTGTTTTCATTTATTATATTAAGGGCTTGTATGTGTGTTTTTCAGCATTACGGGAAATTTTAAACAAAGCGCTTAAAAAACATATTCCTGGGATTGCATAACTTTTGTTTACATGTGTATACCCTGTTATCCATTCAGGACCATGTTTTATATTCAGCACGACTATAACGTTTTCTCAATATGTGTTCGTTACATAAGAGTAAAGCTCTATTTGCTTCAGCGTTATTTATGATATAAATAAAATGTTTTAAAGTACCCATATTTACTGACCATGTACGTTAGCACAATTCCGAAAATTGTGAATTATTTTATATATTTTATTACCGTTTTCGTGAATGTATAATTATGTACCATGATGGGTTGAAATATTTATTTATTTTTATGTTTCGTTATATTAATACTGATATAACTTTGCATAAAAATAAGTCCTTTTCTTAAAAAATTGCTTTCTCTTATAATCACATGTGTAAACACAGATGTTGGGAAAATAGCATTGGCAGCAATCTAGTTGATAAAACATTGTATAATTATATCTGATTACCCATTCTTAGACGGATAGCTTTATTATCATGTATTTTTATATACATTTTCAGAATTAGGTTACATTTGCTACAGTCTGAAACGTATGGTTGGTTTAATTCACTCAGACTTGCTGGAAGAAAAAAGTACCAATAAGAAAGTTTTGAGTTGTCATGTTATTATATTAAGGGTTTGTTGCAGCAATGTGATCAAAATTTTAGATCGTGATAATTTCTTACATGCATTTATATTGTTTTCTACTAAAACAGTATTATGTCGAAGTATATGAACGCATTCTGTTGATGGGGTCAACTTAAATATCTTCATATACAATTAACAATACATAGTTAATGTAGATTTTATGTTGTACTTTTTATATAGAAAAACGTCAACGCTTATTTTAAATTGACCTGATTCATCACCTATATTTTCTGGATAAATGTTAACTTTATAACATTGACACTCTCATTTGTACGAAAAACTGATTTTAATATCGCCATATAATTATGTAATATGCATACAGTGTACGCCTGAATACGCATCTATGGTAGTCAAATAAAACGCATGTAGAAAAATATACATTAAACATAATAGTTTAATTATTTCGCTTGCATGGACAAACTTATTCTTTCTGTATGTGTATGTCTAGAATTAGGTGGAATTTTGATCAAGCGCTTTTTAAAACATATTCCTGGGGTTGCATAATTTGTTTTTGCTCGCGTATACCCTGTAATCCTTTCAGGACCATGTTAATGTTCATGCCTTTAACGTGTTTTAAAATATGCGATCATTATATAAGAGTAAAACTCTATATGCTCCAGCCTTTATTTAGGATAGAAATATTATGTTTTAAAGTACATGTAGTTTCTGATCATGGGCGTTAACACAATTCAACTGTTGTGATATCTTTTACCGGTATATATTTTATAAGCGTTTTTGTAAATGTATATTTACGTACCATACTGGGGTTTCAGCATAGCATACAAGTTACTTGTCCAACGAAAAGGAGCCTGTACTATGGATTGCCCTTAAATCAGCATTTAGTCGAAGTACCTGAACGCTTTCATTTTTGTCGTCGGATAATTTAAGTTCAATTTATATAAAGAAGTAGTCTAAAACAATGATTTTGGCAACAAAATCGTTCACGCCGAGGGGCTATGTCACTTTTGAAGGGCCCAAATGGGCAAAGTCTTCAAAAAAACATGAAATTAAGAATATAATTTGAACATATAATACTGGTATAAACTGGAAATATCTCACGGGAAATGTATTTATGTATTTTGAAATAAAAATCATTTTAGAAATTTGTGTACATATTGATGTCATAACTTTGAGGTTCAATGCCACTGTAATGAAGGTAAACAAGGTGAAACTTCAGCTGCCATAGCGGCACAGCATTCCCATCATCAACCGCGCCTGGTGCTTTATTTACGGCCTATGACCAATTGCCGATCAGCACAGCATAGAACATAACAAAACAACACACATAACAAAGGCCGTTGAATAAAGCTGGTGTCACCGCATTGGAACGGTCAATGCTAAGCATTTGGGGGTTTGAACCGGTTTTAGAGCGCTCAACCTCACATTTGGCCCAGCGATATTCAAAACACACATACGTGTAAATAAACATTTACCTGATAGGATTGTAACACAAATTAAAAGGCAATAAAAGAGAACTACAAATGTTCAATTTAATTACAAATTAATTACTCTATGGTAAGAAGAAACCAGAACAACAGCGCTACAATTTTCTGAGGCACGATGCAATGAACGAACAAGTATCAATTACATCCCATCTTTTGAAAAAAAAAAGCTTTCAAGAAATAACCTCATATAGTTAATTATTCAGAGCATCGTCGCACATGGTCAGGAAGAAGATGCAATTATGGGTGTAAAGAGCCAAATTGTACACCTTGGTTGTGTATATTAATAGAACCGAAATATAAAGTAAGGAAAATAAGTATAACTTATATGATATTTACCACCTAAAAAAAATTCCTTTACAAGCAGTAAAATATGTACTGAAAAGAGAGGGGATTGTTGATAATCATATAAAACTTAAAGGCATTTAGAAAGTAAACAATGTATAATTATACAAATAAAAAATCATAAAAACAAAAACATCCAGACTGAGAAGTATATAAATGAATGCTAGCTAGTCGAAGTCAGCAACTCATTGTACATGGAAAGTTCTTTAAGTGTTTAAGTGTCCGAGTGTCGTATTTTAACACTTTTAATCCGCAACAGGCCAAAGGCGCTGTCTCATATTGTTCGCTCGTATGACCCGTCATTCATTAGTTCGATTTGTACTCGTGTTTATTTCTTTTTAAACATTCTTATGATTTGTTTCGACCAAATTTCTCTTTTGTCGTTTTTAATATTTGGTTTATTGTACAAATATGTATCAGCATGAGGTATATGTAAAATACAAACAATTTTTATTTAAAATGGGAATCAATTGTCTTGTTGACATCAACAAGCTTTATAATAATGTATTTTTGCATACATTTTAAGAATTCGGTTGCATTTTCCACAGTCTGAACTGTTATGTTTGGTTTCATTCTTTGGGACTTGCTGGAAGAAAAAATATCAATAAAAAAGTTTTGTGTTGTCATGTTATATATTAAGGGCTTGTTGCAGAAATGTGATCACAGTATTAGAATCTGATAATTTTATTTAGGAATTTATATTGTTTTCTACTAAAAGTATGTTATTTAGGATAGAAATGTTATGTATTAAAGAACATGTAATTTCTGATAGTGGACGTTAAACAAATTCAAAAGTTGTGATATCTTTTATATATTTTATTACCGTTTTTGTGAATGTATATTTACGTACCCTGCTGGGTTTCAGCATAGCATACAAGTACTTGTCCAACGAAAAGAAGGCTGCGCTATGGGTTTGCCATTAAATCAGCATTAAGTCGAAGTACCTTAAAGCTTTAATGTTTGTCGTCGGATAATTTAAGTTCAATTTATATAAAGAAATAAGTCTATAACAATGATTTTGGCAACAAAAACGTTGACGACTTTAATAGTATATCACCATTTAAACAGATGCAAAATTTAAATCCAACTGCTAAGATGAACTAGTTTTTTTGTTTCGTCATATTAATACTGAATGAACTTTGCATAAAAACCATTTTCTTTAACAAATGCTTTCTCTAATAATCACATGTGTAAACACAGATGTTGGGAAAGTAGCATTGCCAACAATCTAGTTCATAATATTATCTGATTATTCATACTTACACGGATAGCTTTATTTTTATTTATTTTATATACATTTTCAGAATAAGGTTGCATTTTCAACATTGTGAAATGTTATGGTTGGTGTTTAGTTGTGAGCTTTAGCTCACAACTAATGTAGAGAGGCAGTTTTGCAATTCAGTCTGCTTTAGCTAGGCTATGAACGATAACTGCAAGTAAGTCTGCTGTAAGCTATGCTATGAACGATAACCACTTCCTGCCTGCACTACCTGCATTGACATTATGCAGAAGACGAATGTTAGGAGCGTCTGCGCTACTACTGCAGTGTGTGTATTTAATCAATAGTGTTTAACAGCTTGTAAGACGACATTGGCAAGTCTAGTGTTTATCATTGAAATCTGTATATATTGGCTGCTTTCAGAGAAAACGGGCCTTAATGCATGTCAAATATGATTAGCCTGTACACATTGAGCCTGTGTAATTCGCACAAGCTAATCAAGGACGACACTTTCTGATTGTATGGTGTTTTTCGTTTAAAGACAGTATCTGGTACTGGGATGACAATTAATGCATATGCAAAAAGCCCTGTTTTCCCAAAATGAAGCTTAAATCATCTTTTTATTTATGTTATAAAAACCCATCTCAACCTGTGCTTTAAGACACACTCTTTATAAATTGAATGGGGTGTATTCATTTCAAACTTGCGATATAAAATGCTATAACATAATTTTGAAAACTGAGTTGCGTCTAAGATTATACAACAGCGAACAACTTCAGTGCCCCTAGCGCTTTGATATTCACACGGACTTGCTGGAAGAAAAGAACGTATCAATAAAAAGTTTTGTGTTGCCATGTTATTATATTAAGGGCGTGTTGCAGCCATGTGATAAAAGTTTTAGCTTCTGTTATTTTCTTTCATACATTTAGTTTGTTTTCTACCAAAACAGTATTATGTCGAAGTATATAAACGCATTCTCTTGATGGTGTCAAATTAAATATCTATATCTATATAAAATTTAATGATATACAAAATGAAGATGTTATGATGTATTTTAATACCAAAAAAAACGTTAACATATTAACGTATATTGTAAATTGACTTGACTCACTACTTATTTGTTCTGGTTAATATTAAACTTATATCATTGAAACTCTCATTTGTACGAAATAATATGATATCGCCTTATTGTTATGTAAGAATTATATGCAAACAGTGTACGCCTGAATAAACATATATGGTAGACAAATAAAAACGCATAAAGGAATATATACATTTTACCATAATAGTTGAATTATTTTGCATGCATGGACAAGCTGATAATTTCTATGCGTGTGTATTTCCATCATTACGGGGAATTTTTAAACAAAGCGTTTAAAACATATTCATGGGGTTGCATAACGTTTGTTTACACGTGTTACCACTGGAATCCATTCAGGACCATGTTTATGTTCAGCATGTCTATAACGTTTTCTAAATATATATTCGATATATAAGAGTATAACTCTAGTTGCCCGAGCGTTTATTTAGGATATAAATGTTATGTTTAAAGCACCTGTAATTACTGATCATGTGCCTTAACACAATGACGAAAATTGTAATATCTTTTATATATTTATTACCGTTGATAATTATATACCATGATATATTTCAGCATAGCATACAGGTATTTGTCCAACGAAAAGAAGACTACAATGGGTTTGCCCTTAAATGATCATTAAGTCGAAGTACCTGAACGCTTTCATTTTTGTCGTCGGATAATTTAAGTTCATGGACAAACTGATACTTTCTATGTGTGTGAATTTTCAGCATAATGGGGAATTCCAAACTAAGCGCTTTTCTAAACATATTTCGAGAATTATATGATTGTTGTTTACACGCATATAAACTGTAATTCATTCGGGACCATGTTTTGTGTACAGCATGCCTACATAACTTTTACTACCTATGTGTTCATTGTTACGGTTAAATCTGAAGTTGCTCCTGCGTTTTATAGGATAGAAATGTTGATCTTACGTTTAAAATTGTTAAATTGTTAATACTAAATTTACGTTTTAAATTCTGAGCATGTATGTCAACAAAATTTCAGAAGTTGTGATATTTTTATACATATTTTAACCGTTTTCTTAAATGTTTAATTATGTGCCGTGTTGGATTTTAGCATAGTATACGAGTATTTGTCCAATGAAAAGGAGCCTGACTGTACTATAGGTATGCCCATATGTAAGTTTTTAGTCAAAGACCCTAAAAGCTTCCATTTATTTGACGTCTCGATAATGCAGGGTTCATTTAAATATAGAAATAAATATATAACAGCCATTTTGGCAATACAACTGAACACATATTACACGTATACACACATATGTTGCGAGAATAGCATTGTCAAAATCAAAATAAGATCTGAATTAGCCAAAAGGAGGTTCTCATAACGAAGATTAAAATATTTATAAACTTCGCTCATTCAGACATTTTTGTTCTTAATTTTCAAACGGGTTATTGACGAGAAGCATTTTTGAAGAACAGATAAAGACATGTTTTAAATTTCGCTGAAAAAATGGTAATACAAAAAAAACGAGTATGCTCTAACTTTTGTATATTTTTAAACAACTATTGACAATTATAAGACCAATTTTCGTTTTAAATGGTAAAAATAAACTTTTTAGCACAATCAATCTGTAATATGACCAACAACACAACTAAAACGACCCAAGAATTAGTTTGACTCATACTATAATTGTTGTTATATAATGTTGACGCTGTAATACAATTTTAATATTCGAATTTGAATTCAATGACTATATACCGTTAAAATTGGTAAGCACAGCAAGATCAAAATCAGCGTTAAGGTGCTGAGCTTCTTAAGTCTGTAATTGCTACCATTAACTGCGTAGCAGTTTCCGGTTTAGAAAAGAAAACTAAGTGTTTTTGGACAAGTCGAAATTTTGAAATGTATTTCTTATATATTAAACAACAAAACAACGAAATGTAAAATGTACAGACATCTGCAGCGTTCGAAACTTGTTCTTTACAGGGTCCAACCGAAAACATATATTATTGGTTTAGAAGAATAAAATCCACATATTTTAAAATGCGCCCTAAGGCTGGATTTCATAACCACATACATACTTTTTTTAAAGAAAAATCATGAAAAATGCATGTTCTATTGTAAAACGTCTTCAAATGTATCAATATACTTGCTATATCATGCTCTACAAGCATACTAATTTTTAAAGCGGAATAGTTAACAGGTAATTAATAATTAATTAAGAGAATTAAGTCACCTTCGCCATAATGGTCGAGGTCGACTTAACTCTGCAAAATTGAATTTCGGCTTCGCCCAACGGTCGCGATAGTATTTATATATATATATATATATATATATATATATATATATGTGTGTGTGTAATAACAGAGTACACTTCCAATAGGTCGATCGTCGACACTCACGATGTAAATTTTTGGTGTCGTTCGATTATATATACCGTGGAAGAATAACCAACATTTTAATTCATATTGATGAGTCAGCTATTGAAATTTCACATTATCTTATGATCTGATAACGTTTAATGTTACAAAATTTGATCTTGGTTAATATTACATACAAATACCATGCTAAAGCTACGGTTTCGATACCGTTTCGTTTTATTGGTTGACTTTTCATGAAGAATTGGATACATAGTCGATTAAATGTTTTATCGATAAGTCAAGAGATGAAATAAACCTAACGGTATCGTCCAACGGGATTCCGGCAATAATGGTTCATCATTAGTGCAAGATGACCGATTCATTCAAATGACATAATATTGTGAATATATTTCCGAGATACTAGTTCCAGTATTTTCATCAGTATTATCATACCGCGAATAGTCATTGATATGTATTACACATTTTAATTCATGCATGTACAGCGCCAGCTTGTCAATGTTTTATATAGTTTGTATTCAGTCAAGACATGTAAACATTATGCCAGAAGTGAATATTCCAAAGACTACTTTAATTAGATACTCGGTTGAATGTTATGCTTCTTTACAACGTATATATTATTTTCCGTATTCTTGAATCGTTTGCATTATGTTAGATCACACGGTTAGGCAGTGTACTAGCTCACTAGATGTACGGCTTTATATCTACAACAAAAATGTAATTATATGGATTCAATCTGTTCCCTATTTGGTTATCTCGGACACATCTGCGCTATTTTCCTTTCAATTATATATACTGACTGTGGACTACAAACATAATGATATATTTAAATGAAAACCGCCGACATTGGAAAAATGTTATATGCATCATGGCACCATCTGCAACACTCTTTATGATACAAATACATGAACCAGATATCAGTACCGAAAACAAAAATGAAAATACATGACGCAGATCGATACAATATTTCCGGTTTTGAAAGAAAAGAACATAATCTGACAAATACTAAGTTGATACACTGTCGTTAAAATGGATGGTTTTGCGAAGGTCTGTATGTATAGTGCATGTCTCTGAGTATTTATCGGCTATGCTGGTAAGAGTTTAATTGTTCAATCATAGACGTCTCTGGGACAAGGTGATTTATTATTAGGACGATAAATGAGCATACCTATTTTATTGTAGACATCTAATTTCGTTTATATATTAAACTAGCTTGTAATATTCGTAAAATGGGTATTTTTTAATATATTTATGTAATTACGTTTCTGGTCCCTGTGGTCAAACCAAAGGGCTATGAAAACGTTGCACGTGTGCTTGCATGAAACAAAGAGCCTCCGAGTCCACTTTGCTACCAACAGATTCATAATTTGTATATGTAATTTGTGTATTTGTATATATGCATATATATATATATATATATATATATATATATATATATATATATATATATATATATATATATATATATATATATGTTAAAAAACATACACTGAGACCTCGCTGTTGTTTTATGTATGTTCCACTCTTGCAAATTGAAATAAAGAAATGATTTATTCCATCAGAAAAGCGACCTACATGTCTGAGAAGATGTGCGAATTAACTGTAAATCTATCGACATTTTTTTATAGGAATTTCATAATTTCACAATGCCCATATTAAGGGTCATTTTCTGCTGCGTGGCGTATAAACACTCGGGCTAACGTACGTTTATTGCTTTATATTGAAGCTGGTTATTAATAAAGTAGCGATTAACAGAAAATACTATATCAAAAAGGACATCCAGGGTAAAGATTTATTTACCAGATATAAATTACATGAATGGGTTTTAGAAATAAGTTTGTGTTTTGGGCCCATTTGACCATTGGGGCTGATTTAAACAAACTTGGTAGATTACCACAATTGTATGTTAGAGACAAAATATTAAATTACTGACAGCGTGTAATTGTTTAAATTATCCCCTAAATATGTCCCCTACAACTACTTTGCCATCCAGAGGTATGATTTCAACAATTTAACTATCTTATATCTTATATGGCCAGATATCAAACCGCTTGGCCCTGCGGGTTATGTAGTGTAGGTAGGTAGGTAGGTAGGTAGGTAGGTAGGTAGGTAGGTAGGTAGGTTAGGTAGGTAGGTAGGTAGGTAGGTAGGTAGGGTAGGTAGGTAGGTAGGGTAGGTTAGGGAGGTAGGTAGGTAGGTAGGTAGGCTAGGTAGGTAGGTAGGTAGGGAGGTAGGTAGTAGGTAGGGAGGTAGGGTTAGTCAGGTAGGAGGATAGGTAGGTAGGTTAGGTAGGTACTGTAGGTGGGTTAGGTGGGTATGTAGGTAGGTAGGTAGGTCAGGTCCGGGTTAGGTTTAAGTAGGTTGGGTGGGTGGGTGTGTTTTTGGGTGGGTGGGTGGGGTAGGTGGGGTATGTCTGGTCTGGGTAGGTCATGTAGGAGGTTAGGTACTGGTCGGTAGTGGGTGGGTGGGTAGGTAGGTAGGTAGGTAGGTAGGTAGGTAGGTAGGTAGGTAGGTAGGTAGGTAGGTAGGTGGTAGGTAGGTAGGTAGGTAGGTAGGTAGGTAGGTAGGTAGGTAGGTAGGTAGGTAGGTAGGTAGGTCGGTCGGTAGGTAGGTAGGTCGGTAGGTAGGTCGGTAGGTAGGTAGGTAGGTAGGTAGGTCGGTCGGTCGGTAGGTCGGTCGGTCGGTAGGTAGGTAGGTAGGTCGGTAGGTCGGTAGGTAGGTAGGTAGGTAGGTAGGTCGGTAGGTAGGTAGGTAGGTAGGTAGGTAGGTAGGTAGGTAGGTAGGTAGGTAGGTAGGTAGGTAGGTAGGTAGGTAGGTCGGTAGTCGGTAGGTCGGTGGTAGGTAGGTAGGTCGGTAGGTCGGTCGGTCGGTAGGTCGGTCGGTCGGTCGGAGGTCTGTCGGTCGGTAGGTAGGTCGGTAGGTAGGTAGGTAGGTAGGTAGGTAGGTAGGTAGGTAGGTAGGTAGGTCGGTAGGTAGGTAGGTAGGTAGGTAGGTAGGTAGGTAGGGAGGCAGGCAGGCAGGCAGGCAGGCAGGCAGGCAAGCAGGCAGGCAGGCAGGCAGGCAGGTAGGTTGGCAGGTAGACACTATAAGTGTGTTCGATGTCAACACAAAGTTTTACCCCGTTGACCATTTTACATCTTTGTTGATAATTTATGAATCACAAATGGGAGGAGTCCTCAATATTAATAATAGCGGGCTCTATTTGATGCATCGATGATGGTTTTGACGATTGATCACGAGCGTCAGAAGACAAGGCCCATAACAATGTCTTAGATAATGTTTTTGTGTACATTTAAATAGTAGTTAATAATAGGAAAATTGTTACTTTCAGTTAGACGAGCTATTTTTCTAATTTTGTCTTAAAGTGACCAGGAAATATATAAAATAATGTAATGAATGTTATGTTTAATCAGCCGAGCTAATTGTGTCGACATAATACGTGGCGATAATCATCCAGGTATATCTGTTTGATTTTTTTTTAAATGATGTCAAAAGTTTTAAGTGGCGTATCGAAGGTATTAACCTGCAATATAGATACATAAAACAATGATGCAAATTTTCCAAGACTTAAGTAAAAAATACCCTAAACTTAAAACAAAAATTGCGATATCCGCCTTAAGCAAAATTTGAGATCACGGCCTAGTATCACGAACGTTCTCAGTTTTTCAACTCAACTCAGAATATGAGATTTGTGTTCCGACTCATCTGAAAATTCAGTAAGACGGGGATCTCACAAAAAAATTCAAAACTCATCTCAGTTGAGACCGACTTAACTTTCCGACGCAACTCAAATATGTATTATTTGCAAAAGATGTAAGCGACGTTCTTCAAAAGGAGATTGATTTATAACATTTTTACGGGAAAGAATGTCAGTTTCTTCTCGTCTAGGAGATTGAAAATATTTATTCTGAAAGCGAAAGGCTCTGTCTGTTTGTAAAAAACAAGCCATTACGGTGAGCTGTATTGTCAGCTAAACTATGATGTACGAACCGGTCCAAAAGTCTTAACCGTATGATACGATCTAATCAGACGGTTTAGCTAGAACCGTATCATACGGTTTTGCGTCCATAAACCGTCTGTTACGATTGTATCAGACGGTTTTGACTTTAGGACCGATTGTGCGCTTAACTGTTTGATGCGAAATCGTAGGATACGATTTGTATCATACGGTTTACGATTCGTATCATACGGTTTAGCGTAATCCGTATCATACGGTTTACACTGAATATATCTATTTTTAGATCTGATTGGCTGATTGGACATTGAATAATGCCCGTCATAAATCGTCTGATAAGATTCGTACCATACGGTTCTGGATTATACGGTTTAACATACAAACCGGTCCACAAGTCTTAAAAGCGTATCATAATACAGTTTAAAGCGTATCATACGGTTTAAACACTGTATGATACGGTTTTAGCTAAACTGTATGATACGATTCATACTTTTGAACCGATTCGTACACCATACCTAACGGGCTCAAACGTCAATGCGATGCGAGCTGAAACATGGAAATCTATACTGACAAATTTGCGAAGGTAATTACATGTAGATACTTAACAGAGCTAAGCTCCAATTATAAAATAAGTATAGAACGTATGGACATGATATTTTTAAAACGTATTTTATGTCTTAAGTAGGCAGGTGTAAATATTTGGGTTGCTTTGGGACAGTTGGACGGTTGAATGGCAATAGCTTTGAATTTCAGACAATATAGCCGCTTAACCTCATTTGCCAAGTCTGTACGCACGCATGCACTGTTTTCAAGTTTTATGATTATACAGATACAACTATTTAAGTGAAAAAGCAAACACGTAGAATGTGGCCAGATTGTTATTCTTCATGAGCTTTATTATTTAAAACAGTTTATTTATGCGATCTGACTTTCGTGTTGAAATAGAATGCAGACAGTATCCTGTTGGACGCCTAAAAAAGTCAGACTACATGGGGATTTCCCTTCTACGTCCCATATCTTATGAAAATTATATCAACCGAGAAACGTTATTGTTATTTCATAATAGTTATATTCGTAATAAGATTTAAAACAAATGTGAACCGTTCGGTTGTTGGAATTTGTTTATTTTAAAAAATACGTTCACATTCGACAACGGCATTATTCGGAACTGTCAAAAAAAGGTGAAATATCACATGTTAGCAGTTCATTAAAGTCTGCGTTACATAAGTTTACAAGTTTTTGAAATTCATATACACCGAGCAATGTTTCTGCTGTTGAAGTACCGAACATAACATAAGAAAAACAATGTGTCTTTGTCAGCTAAGCCAAACATGCGAATTAAAGCGGATTACATATTTATATAACAGAACAGAACAGAAACGTTATTTAGACTTGCACATATTTCATCGTCTTTATAATACGTGTATATATGATACAAAAGGTCTTTCAACATGGTAATGACAATGTTAGTAATACATGTGTTACCTTATTGATTCAAATTACTATATTTCATTAGCAATATACATTCATACATTAGTAAGTAAAGGGGATGTAATCTAATATATATACAGTCAAACCAGAGAACAGCGGTCAGTCAAGTAAAATGACCAAAGTGACCGTTGTCCACAAGTAACCGTTGTATTCGAATCTGAATTTTAAGATGGTTTGTCAGTTGGTAGTATTGCTACGTCGTTACCACACCAAGTCGTTTGCATACAGTGTAAAACAAAGGCTCATATAACTAAGCATAATAACAGAATTAATTTATATTGAATAAAACAGAATACTATTTTATATATTGATTTAATTTCATATGGTTAAACTGAATCAATGACTTTATCATAGCTAGTAAACTTGTTTATTAATGCATCTCGTTCATTGAGTCAATAAAGCCTGTCACGTGCCATTGACGTCACGTCCGAACAAGTCTAAAAAGCAGATTCGCTGTCATAAACCAATGTACGGTGTAACTGTACCGTTCTCATTCAATAAAAAAGGCGCACAAGTTTTGTTTAATTTATTCGTACGCAAACATCACATAAACAGCATTTTCATTCAACAACCTAATACATAATACAAATATTCATTCATTCTTTATCACAAAAAGCATATCACATCATGCACAAACAACAAGATATCTTATCACGCAAATAACTTCAAAACACACACAACCATTCTCACTCGCAACAATCAAAACAATTAACTCCGCGCTTAAAGAATCCTCTTTCATAAACGCCTAAAGTTTGTTATATATGTTGCAAATCAGTGTATGTTTTGCCTTTAAAGCCGATCAATAATCCTCTTATCGCCTTCTTATAAAAACACTCGCATTCTTAATGTTGTTTTTACACTTTATCAGCGATAAAGATCAATTGACTCTGTCAGGCGCTCATGTGTTATGCCTGCATACGATAATTACTTTAACTACACATTGTTATTCTTAATTGCAGCTGTTTTATGCAACCAAAATGCAAATTTAATAATATGGTGAGACAATAGTACTTACCTGTCATGGATGCACAAACAGCGATCGTGACCCTTTGTTTCGACCGTTTCTCAATACCCTCTTATTTGTTTACTCGAAGCGGACCGCTTTTATAAAATCATAGGCAATTACCGCTATCAGACGCTTTACCAGCAAAATAGATGCATAAATGATGTGCTGTGTTTTTAATGTTCGCGACTCGAGATGACTTACGCGTGACCGTTGTTTAAAGTTCAAACCTGAAGTGTGGAGTGGAAAATAGTGGCCGTTGGCCGTTCTGGACAGGTGGCCGTTATTCTCAAGTGTAATGGAGAGTGATTTTTGTCGGGGGGGGGTCCAGACTGACCGTTGTCTGCAGGTGACCGTTATTCTCAGGTGGCCGTTAGGTCAGATTCGACTGTATAACTTAATTTCAGTTACAGTATACATTTATAAAAAAATAAGCAATGAAGATAAACAAAAATACTATTTTGATCCCTCAACAAAATTAAAAAGAGATTTTCGAAGGAACATCGCTTCTTTGATGTATATGCAAAGTTTGATAATATCTTCTCCTATACACGATTTCATAAGTTCTAAAAAAAATAATACATTTGGATTTGTATGATATTTCGCTTTGTTGAACTTTTTCTCTGACTGTTGTGAAACTTGAACAAACAAGTAAAAAATGGTATTCGTCTTTGATGTCCGTTGTTTAACAGAGAAGGCAATATCTTTCTGCTTGCGGAATTCGATTATTACCGAACCTCCCGGTTTATATCCTTAAAGGATTCAAAAGAGTCTGAGTCGACTTAAATAAAATCGTAGGCTTATAGGTATAATATCTAAATATGTTTCGTTTTCATATTTTAGTTTATATTCCTTATAAAACATCATAACTGGATTAGTAGCGACCTATACCACTCGTGTTGCAAACAATCAATAACTCTATTTTTGAATTCACATTAAAACATGTTTTCATTGATACAAGAGTAGTTTTCGAAAAAAAAAGTTTTTTCCGCAGTTTTACCTACAATGGCTATATCATCTGCAAATAATAATAAAATCAAAACAATCTCATCAATATGTAAGCCAGCCTATATGTCGCTTTGCAAAAAATGTTAAAAGTGTTCAACGAAAAGGGAAAATAGAAGCGACATTACCTCCCTTTGACGTAAACCAACAGCGTAATTGAAATAGTCTGAATAGTTAGAACACGATCACACACACAATTTTTCTTTTTCGTACATGTCTTTTATAATTCTGAGTATTGTACCGTCTTCACATTGTTTATATAATTTTAACCAAAGTTTGTTACGAACTATGAAGTCAAAGCATTTCATCCTATCCACGTATATGACATACAATCCTTTATTCTCGTTTAAAAATTTATTAACTAACGCATGAAGAAAAAATATGGCTTCAACAGTCGAACGACCTGTTTGAAATCCGAATTGTGCGCCCGAAATAGTATTACAGTCCGCACAGTATAACGGACATGTTAGCAATAAACAAAAGTTATTAAATGTCGTAAGTTTAAATGCTGTGTAAGCTTGTAATTTTCTTTTGTTTTCATTTTCAGAATTAAAGCCTAAATTATCAAAAGCTCCAGCCTAATTTAATATCTCATCCTGATAAAAAATCAACATTAGAGATGATCAGCCTACATAAATTGCGAATGCGCTGGGCCTTTCGGTACCTATTCGCCATGTTTGTTCTCATCTTCGTGTTTGTTTCTAACCAGTTACATTTGTTCAAAGACAGACAATTGCTTGACTTGTGTGACTGTAAACCACACTCTTCCAACAAGTATATGCAGACTCGCTTATCCTTTTTACCAAATGAAAACGCACACAAATTAGTAAAAGCCACTTATGATTGTGTTCATCAGTTGACGTGGTCAGAATATCAAAAGAACTCTTCCGCCAAAACGGGAAATGTCCTGATAGACAAGTACGGCAAGAATGACTTAAATCGGCCCGGTGAGAACGGAACGGGTGTGCACCTTGTTGGAAAGGAGAATGAGCAAGCCAACCAGCTTGTTGAAAAGTTAAACATAAACGTTTTAGCCAGCGACAAAATACCTCTCAACCGTATGGTCCCGGACTCAAGATTTGATGGGTAGGCATGCATTTCCTATAATTTTCTCTGTCCGTGTTTCTTTTTGTTCGTTGTTTTCGATTGCAATCACACAGGGTGAATTTGAAATCATTAATTAGGATTTGCTTATATCAAAATGTATATGATTTGGACCAAACATAAGCAAGCGTGTTAAATACATTATGTAAGACTCTCGTTAATCTTGGTAGCGTTTCTGTATATGTATTTCTCAACATTTTTATGTTCGCCCTGTTTAAAACATGAACACGGACAGTATCAATCATATTCATTATTTACTATGCAATTACCTTAAATAATGAATATTCGCTTGTCTAGACTGTTTTTATCCCCCTGAATATATCATGCAAAAATTGTTATCATGTCATATGCGACCACCGTAGCAATTAAAACGGAAAAAAAAGATTCTCATAGACTATCCCTTCGCTGGTGTACTAGGTCCGTTGGTACAACGCTGGTGAAACTCTTGGAGAAAAATGCATTCCCAAATTGTCTTGAATCTTAGTCGGAATATATTGAAACTTTGTTATGTGGGGTCAAAAAAAGGTCACTTTGTCAAACTAAAGAAAAACACTAGAGAGGCCACATGTATTGTCCAATTTCTATTAAACTATGGCAAAATATTTGTCGTTATTTGATCTCGAGCGAGTTCGAAACTGGATCACAAGGGCTTAAAAACTACGTCAATAGATCAACAATCGGAATGGTCATATTTGTAGCAAAATCTTCAAGCAACGTATTTTAGAACATTTTGTCTAAATGATATCTCATCCGAGATTGAAACTGTATCGAGTTATTTCAAAAATAAGGTCATTTAAAGTTAAATTTAAGAAAAAGCTATATATTCCACATTTATTCCAAATGTTCCTGAAATTTTGTTAAAAGAATGACCCAAATAACGTATGCGCTGAATTTGAGACTTTCACATTTGACAACTACTGATGCCTAATTTTACCAATTCATTCTTTTGATTGTTCTGAACTGTGTCACATGGTATAAAATACTAGATCGCAGGCCAATTTACACAAGCGTTTGCCAATCATCATGACATTAGCTGAGAGTTTTTGATTTTCAATTTACTCCCTTAACCTTCCAAAAACGTTTCTCATCACATCGTTAAATTTTGTCAAAGAAGTTCAGTGCAGGTCTAAGGTGATTGCCCAATTGCCTTCTGTCCTATTGTTTCAGGTTATATCCCGAAAATTCGAATGAAGGAATCTTCATTAAAAAAAATAATGCGCCCCATAGTACCCTAGTTATTGTCATTACCGTTTACTATTCTTCTTCAAATTTGGTTTTTAAATCAAAGCCAAAAGCTGGTAAGAAGCACAGTATGAATTGATGTACCTATATCTAATTATTTGTATACATGTTCATCATCGACAAAAGTCAGCTTTTCCGATTTAATTTAGTTGATCTTACCATGTTCTGCAATAGCCTAATTTCACTCATTTAACATGTCCTTATGTGATTTATATACATACCTGCGAATAATATATATAAATATTTTTATATAACGTTACAGCTGCCGGTCAGTCACGTACGAGAACGATCTTCCTACAGCCAGCATCATCATTCCCTTCTTCGACGAGTGGCCGTCAATCTTGCTGCGTACCATATACAGCATTGTGAACCGGACACCGCGCAAACTGCTCAAAGAAATCATCCTTGTCGATGATGGGAGTCAGATGAGTACGTTGATGAACAAGTATTCCGAAATTTCTCAATGTGTGTTTGCTCAATTCAGAAGATGAGATTTGAGTATCAACAAAGCAGAATCTCATCAAACAGCAATAATAATATGCCAATATTTATATATATATATATATAATTGAGTGGGACTCAAAAAGCATTATGAACACCAAATTTAGCAAACTGGTCAAACCCATCTCAAATATTGAGGAAATATTGAGGAAACAAATTTTAAATTAAGTCGAATACACACTATAGTATGTTCGTGATGTTAAACCAGTGTGTATGTATTAGTGCGAAGCGAAATATATATGTGTTTGGTTTCAGTGAATAGTATTCATTGCATACGTATTGTTCGGTACTGTTATCGGATGTTTATGATGCTGAACAAATAAAAGTAAGGTAAGGTAAAGGTATAAATTATGTTTAATGAAAGTATAATTGAGATACGACTCACTTATATATAGTAATATTACACGAATCAATGAGATACTGTACCAGTAGTATGCAAGCACGTTGCGTTTATCAGTGAGAGACAGTACTATTATTTGTTTAATGCGATGCGTCGTACAAGGTATGGACTAAGTTTGAGCGGTATATTATGTATGTTTCACTAAATAACTGTTCACGTAACGTTTAAGGAAGCATAACGTAACAATGAAAGAGCATTCCAGTATCAGTAAGTTTACGATGTCGAGATATGATTCATGTATGAGTGAAATATACTACTACTACGACTACTACTACTACTACTACTACTATTACTACTCCTCCTCCTCCTCCTCCTCCTCCTCCTCCTCCTCCTACTACTACTTCTACTACTACTACTACTACTACTACTACTACTACTTCTACTACTACTACTACTACTACTTCTACTACTACTACTACTACTACTACTACTACTACTACTGCTACTACTACTACTACTACTACTACTACTACTACTACTACTACTACTACTACTGCTACTACTACTACTACTACTACTACTACTACTACTACTACTACTAACTACTACTACTACAACTACTACTACTACTACGACTACTACTACTACTACTACTACTACTACTACTACTACTACTACTACTACTACTACTACTACTACTACTACTACTACTACTACTACTACTACTACTACTACTACTACTACTACTACGACTACTACTACTAGTACTACTACTACTACTACTACTACTACTACTACTACTACTACTACTACAACTAATACTTCTTTTACTGCAACAACGTCTACTCAGTATTATATACATAAAAATACTAATTGTTATTGTCATTATTATTATACTTATACTACTGATTAATATTCATATACTACTGATAATCATTATTAGTATTATGGTACTTATAAAAACTATAAAAAAAGTATCAAAAATGATAATTATAGTAAAAAATCAAATAATAGTAAAATAATCATAATGATTAATTTTAATTATAATAACGCATGTTATATAATCATCTAAATCGTATCGGTATTAACAGCAGCATTTACAGCCGCATCGTTATTTTTATATATTGCATTAGGTGTACCCATTTAAAATTTTAAATCATAACAAAGCTCAAAGCAACATTCTATTTTCAGAGGAGTTGAAGTCCAAGTTAGATGCCTATCTAGAATCTCATTTTCCCGTGGGCCTGGTGAAAATGATCCGTGTTCCCAATCGTCTGGGTCTCATCCAAGCAAGACTGATGGGGTACAGGAATTCAACGGGTGACATCATCATATTTTTTGACAGCCACATGGAGGTCAATATTGATTGGTAGGTTTATGCACCTAGTATCTGATTCATTTTTGTGAGTGGTTTCTTGACTAGTTTACACGCCAACAAAGCTGTTTAAGTTTAAATTAAATGCCTTAAATTTGTATTTTTTATGCATATGCCATGACATGTCATGAATATATATATATATATTAAGGGACGTGTGAATGTTTGTGTTTTCATATGGTCCATAACTATGCCACTCACCATGGCGTTTTTGCAAATGTATTGGCACAATTATCCTTATGTAATAACGTGACTTTTCGGATGTATTAACCATGTTGCTCGAGTACAGATCTGAGTCAAGTTTGACTCTTTAAATGTGTGCCAGGTCATAATCTGGTAAAAGTGACAGAAGCTATGATTGTCACTTTTATAATTTGTAGAAGGCATGTTATATGTACCAACTATGGCAGCGCTTAAATGTCGTTTTCGTCAAATTTATGTGAAGCGAAAGTTGCAAAAGGACTTGTATATACATACTGTCGTATATGTAATTAGTACGTCTGTTACAAAACACACGTACATGTGTCGAGTAAAATATAGCGACGGCGTCAATGTTTAACTGACACATTTGTAGTTATCAATCTTTCAAAAATGTATACGTGTTTCTTTTTATTATGATTATGATAATAACTAAATTTGATAAAATGATTGAAACCATAGGAAATTCTAGGACAATCATGCATATTGTACATTGATTTGAACGGGTTTGGTTCGTCTTTTGTGCAGGCTGCAACCTCTTCTGACGGAAGTGAAGCACAACCGCAAGACCATTGCCATGGCAACCCTTGACTACATACAGAAGGATACCATGGCTTACACGTACTACAAAGATTATATGATCAGATACGGTTTCAACTGGCGGCTTGTCTTCTACGAGGAATTTTTCCGGAATGACCAAGTTGGCCCAAAACCGGAGTCTACCAGACCGTGAGAATGCGGTCATATTCATAAGGCTTTGATTCTAGTTTTCTATTTAATGAATTGCATCAATTAATAAGCTCGTTTCATCAGCTTTGAATCATATATATGTTAATATACGTATTTTGTTTAGTTTTAGTCACTAGTCACTATCTGTGAATATGTGTTGTTGCGACATGTTTCCCAAGAAAAATATAACCCATTTCTGGGATTTATTGTTTGTTGTTTTACGGTAAAAACGATATAAAGGATAGAATAACAGTATAATTTAAACACTGTGTACAGGTGCGTATTTATACTTCTCGAACATTTTTTCCAGAGGTACGGTGATGGTGGGTGCTGCCTATGCCATTGATCGACAGTTCTTCCAGGAGATAGGGGAATATGACGAGGGGATGAAGGTGTGGGGAGGGGAGAACCTGGAAATGTCTTGGAGGGTAAGTGGGTATGGTGTAAAGATCCATCATATTTTCCCAATGTAGGATTACTTTGAGGCAGACCGTGTTTTAGAAGGAGTCGTTTTGGAGTCACTCTGTCGGTCAGAATAATGTGGGTATGTGGAGCAAATATTTCCACATTTCTAAAGCGATTAAATTCAAACTTCAAAAAAACGTCATCCCCAATAAATATTGGTGTTTGATGTTTAAGACTTTTTTCATCCCCGGTGATTTCCTTAGATATTTACCATGTTAATGAGTTGACACAGAAATGTGAGGGATAGGCTCGTTAGTAACAAAGCACTTAAAAATATGTGCAAACATGTGATCTTACAACGGAATTTATCAGAGATGTAATAATTCACTAAAGTGTATACAAAATAACAACAATTTTCGTCACTTATTGGTTGTTAAACAATTATTATATGTGCTATCTCTGTAAGAAAATGAACGCGTGCAGTGTTTTTTTAATAGATAGTTAAATAGCATGAAGATAGACTGTTTGCTTACTTATAACAAGTAAGTATGAGTTATATGTGTTTATTTATTCAAAACTCTAATTCACCCAGTGTTTTAATAGCATTTTAATTGTACGTCATGTTAAATGGCACGCGAGTAAATTGCGCATTATTCTGACAACATAACATACGCAGTGTGCTATGTTAAACAAAACTTAAAGTATATAGCTCTCAAACTATCACGAGTAACAAGTTGTAATTGAGGTTTGTACCGAAATCAAGTTTTGCTAATTATTCAACGAGCACGGAGGTACATTTAATATGCGGTATAGTGTTTGTTAAAAGGCAGGCATTGCTGAATAAATGTAGGTCACATAATTGATAAATTCATTAATAAAAACGTCATTTTCTGGCCCAAGCATGAAAGGATGTATTTAGGCATATTGCGATTGACTAATCCTTCCGTGCGTACTTCCGTCCATTCGAGTTTAACTGAACATATTACACAGTATGGTTTCTGTTAAAACCTCGTTTACTCTGAGTATTTTACCGTAACACTCCGGGTTTGCTTAATGAAAGCTATATCTTTAAATTTTCATTTAAAACGCTGTAATTTGCAGCTGTTTTCCGTTACAAAATAGACCGTGACTAATCTATTTGTGTTTCCATGTAGGTTTGTCAATCATAAAACATGAGGCGTTAACTGAACTCATTATTCACTGGTAAATATATTTACGGCTTTGGCATACATCATAAACATCGAAACATTTCTATCATATAAGTTTACTTGTGATTAAATAAATTAGACTCTGAATTATGTAAACGATCTATTCCAAAAGGCACATTGAGTAATAGCTTTACCCAGGAAACGAGCTTGAAATTGTTTTAATAATCATATAACTGTGGACCCGCAGATAAACGTGAATTCGATCAAAACTTAAACAATCATGTTAAACAATCTTTCTCAAGAAACACATGCCCTGAAATGGACCTGAAACTACCTCACCTCAATAGTATTCTGAATTTCAACCAGTTCATGAAAAAGATTATAAGTCATTTCAGTAATATGATGTGTTTTTTTTTCAACTTAACCAATCTTTATATTTATGCAGATCTGGTTGTGTGGCGGCCGCCTGGTTCACACTCCGTGCTCGCACATAGGTCATGTGGCGCGCTATCAGCCGTACAACTTCCCCGGGGGTCGGGTGCAGATTGAACAGTATAACTACAAGCGAGCGATTGAGGTGTGGATGGAGGATGAACACAAGCAGATCATCTACAACTCCTTTCCAGATATGATGGTTCGCATGTGTTTGTCTCGTGTTTTTGTTGTCTTTTATTGTTATGCATGTATGATGTAGTCAGCATTCAACATTGCACTTGTTCGTCCGCCCGTACGTACCTGCGATGTTGAATCTCCAGCCACAGTGCATCATCCACGGGAAGATCGTACTATGATTTCATTTGCAAACCGCATCTGCTGGGCATTGCTATTTTTGTCAAGTGTCTTAATGAAAACAAAAGTTTTGAACTGATTTAGTTCTTAACATAAATGTATGAACTGGATGATTTAATTTATGATCTATTACAGTTTACATCTGATGTTTATACTTAACCTCTCTTTGGTTATGTACTGACCATTAATATAAAGCATACTGTTTTTTACGAAACATTTTTAAATATATATTATATTTCCTAATCATGCGGCACACAATTAATATGTACCAACTAGTATATTTAAAAACGTGTTTGACGATCTAGCCATTAATGTTGTAGTTGTTTTACACTTTAATATAAACATTGCAAGAACGATAACTCCGTGTAAATTATTGTCTTGGTACGTGAAATTGCCCTTAAACGTCTTTTGAAGGAAACGCCCATTATTGAAATGTGTAATTGTCCAATTCAAAACGACGAATTGTACATGGTTCACTACAAGTGTGGTGACTTTTACACTCGCAGCCTTCACCAACCGTCTTTAGTATTGCGATTGTGTTCAATTGGCAATGAGTGAACTTACTTAATAATTAGTAGGCTATGAAAAACTCACTCACTTTTTTAGTGTAGTGTAACCTGGAAACAACAACAATAAAACATTTGAAAAACCCCAGATAATCCTGATATTTACCAATTACAGCAGTGTACTATAAACATTCCAGGTAAAACTGAACATTTCGAAGATCATGTTTACAGTAGTACTAGTAATAATTAATCTGAGAAACTTTCAAACAGATGTCAATCATAAATTACAGTATTATTCGGATGACTCCATTTTCGCTCAAACAAAAGTTATCTCTTAGTTCTCACTCGGAGAAAATACATTTTATGAACATTTCATCGTCCCATTCCATCATTGTGGTAAATCTAAGCATGCAACTTCCTCGTCTACATGCTCCCTATCGAACTGAACTCAAATGTGTTTGCTTTTTTGAGGAGATAACCACCCCTGTCCTGGACCAGTAAATGCAAGTACTCCAAATAATACGTCGGATGTGTTTTCAGCGTTTAGAAAAAGAGGTTTACATATTTTTCACCTGAGCATTCGCAGTTTAATACCTGAAATAGACGAAATTCGTTTATTTGTTCGTCAATCCAACGCGGCAGTTGTATGTTTATCTGAAACTTGGTTGGACGATAGTGTGCCAGATTATAAAATTTCCATAAAAATTATGTTGTTACTCGCAAGGACCGCAACCGTCATGGAGGAGGTGTGTGTATCTACGTCTATAATCTCTTGTATGATTTCATGTCAGGCTTCAGAAAAGTTTCCTCTACTGACACATGTCTCATTCATCTTACAGATTACATAAGGTTCCAAAAGGATAAAGGTAATCTTGTTGGTATGGTTTTGCTGGATTGGCAGAAAGCCCGTGATTCTGTTGATCATGGCATTCTATTGATGACGTTGAAGGCGTTGGGTCTCTCAAAGGCTACTATTCAGTGGTTTACTTCATATTTGTCGGATCGGCATCAATTGGTTGATGTCCGTGGTAGTCAATCCTCTCGAGCAACGATAACATGTGGTGTTCCTCAGGGCTCTATTATAGGACCGATGTTGTTTCTTATCTACGTCAATGACAAGTCTGGTGCAGTAAAAAATAAGTTGTTACTGTATGCAGACGATTCTGGTATTTTGGTCTCTGGTAAGGATAGGTCTGAACTGGATTCAGTTGTGAGCTCCGAAATGAATGTTTTAAGTGAATGGCTAATTTGTAATAAGCTATCTTTGCATTTGAGTAAGACTGAACCTGTTTTGTTTGGCTCCAAAGCAAGGTTAAAGTCTGGACCAAATCTTAATGTTGTATGCATTGGAAACCTATTGAAGCTAAGGATTCTGTTAAGTATCTTAGGGCCACTGTTGATCAAAATCTATCTTTTGATTCAATGGCGAGGTCAACTATCAACAAAGCTAATGCTAGTTTGTGTACATGAAGAGTAAGTTCCTTAACCCCCACTCTAAAATGATATTGTGTACATCCCACAACCGGTGTCATTTTGAATATGGTTGTTCAATTTTGTATAACAGCTTGACTCAGGAACTTTGGAGTAAATTACAAGTCACCCAGAACAGAATGATCAGGTTTGTGTTGGATCTTGAACCAAGGGCTCATATAAATCAAAGTCATTTTGTCAAGCTAAACTGGTTACCAGTCTTTAAAAGAGTTGATCATGTTGTGCCATGTGTTCAAAATCTACAGTGGTAGATCACCAGGTTACCTAAATGAGCATTTCATTCCACTTAGTTCAGTTCATAACTATCCCACTAGTTTAAGAGTGTCAGTTGGTGCTTCCAATGATTCATTCACAGACACTGAAATATTTTGTTTGCCCAAGGTTTAAGGTTTTGGTAAACGGTCATTTGCATATCAAGGTTGTTTTCTCTGGAATGAATTTGATTTATTAACTGTGATGCTATTTTAATTTATTGGTTTGCTATTTCTT
Source organism: Dreissena polymorpha (assembly GCF_020536995.1). Lineage (NCBI taxonomy): Eukaryota > Metazoa > Mollusca > Bivalvia > Myida > Dreissenidae > Dreissena > Dreissena polymorpha. Next base: position 58,814,982 of record NC_068364.1, on the reverse strand, counting down.
ATGCCATCAGCAGATAAAACTTACTTTATGTGTAATATATGCTTTATGTACCACGTTTTACAAATTGATAAAATATGAAATAAATGAATGAATTAATGAATGCTCAAGTCCGTGACAATTTGTGTAATTATCTTCCTTGGTATAGCGCGTAGGACAATGCATATTAGTTAGTTTCTATGTTATGTGAAAACAAACTGACTTTATTTCCATATTATTTTGTATGTTTATTCGCCATCCATCTTTCTATTCTGTCAGCGTTTTATTACTGATAACCGCCATTTTCAGACCCTTGACGTGGGAGATCTATCGGCAAGACGGGCGCTGAGAGCGAGGCTGCAGTGCAAACCTTTCTCCTGGTTCATGGAAAATATATGGCCGGAATTATTTTCTCTTAATCGGAACGTGTTGGCATGGGGCTCGGTAACCTCGGACACAAAATCATGACTTCAATAATGTTATTACTCAAGATTGATAGTGAATAGTTGGAGTTGTATTATTGAAGAAAGCCATTATTAGTTATCTTAAAATTGTTATAATAAACATAAAAATTCCATAGGAATCTTGCCATTATATGACGTGTACCCTATTGACTAATTACTAATAATATAGCATTCATTTACTCATTTATTGTTAAATAATTAATGAAAGTTGTATTTTGTATATATATATATATATATATATATATATATATATATATATATATATATATATATATATATATATATATATATACTCGAATGACAGAGAACTACCAAAGTTATGTCAAGTCTCGCTCTATTTGCTCAGGCGAGAAATCTGAATACGAGCAAATGTCTGGACAACAACAACTACCTGTTCCAGTCGGAGGCGACCTTGTTACTGTGGCAATGCCATTACCAGTTCGCATCGCAGGTAATATACGAGTACACATTCCGAGTATACTGCATGCTTCAAATGCGCAATTGGTGCTGGAAAATACCATTCATAATTGTTAAGTTTATTTGACGTGGGAATGGTTTACATGTTCAATATTCCTCATGTATTAGATTTAAGATAAAATGTATAACATCATTAAAAACTTGCTGTATATTTGAATCGTGGCCGTTATTATTTCTTTTAAAATTTGTTATAGAAGATGATTGGAAAAGTCGAACGTTCAATGTCTGTCAAGACTATTTGCAAACCATGAACTTACTGAAAGGAAAACGTTTAATAAAATATTGTCTAAAATGGATTAGTACCCGGTATTTTTAACGCTTTAAAAAAGTATGAAGATTATTCATTAACAAAACGAGTTATTGGCATTTTACATTGTAAGTAGTTTTATTGCACTCGTTGACATCTAATAAATATATTCGCAATAGCTCACTTTTATTTCTCAATGTTGATGAAACGTGCAACGATGTTTATCGTGACAACATCTGAGACGAGTTTGAATCTGGTTCAAATTTGTTGAAAACCAGAAACACAGTTAGAATCCTAGAAAATACTGGTTATAAATCTAAAGCCTGTCCTTATGACTCCAAATTTATTGAACTTGGTCAGAATCTTGACAATATTGAGACCAATTGCTAATCATGGTTATGCGCTTAAAAGAACTAGATGAAGAGGTCAGATTAAAAACACATTGTTTTCAATCTAGATGCAATAATTATAACCCAATCTTGATTAAACTTTGTTTAATATTTAGCTTTACAATATCTAAGCCACATTTGAAGCTGAGTTATTGGCAAAAAAAATGAATCCCTAAGCCAAATCCTTGAAAATAAAATTGTTTACTCTGTAGAAGCCAATTGTATTAATCAATTTATTTAAACTTGATCATAACGATTAGCTTGACAATAAATATTTTACCATCGCCAAGTTCGAATCTATGTCATTTGCAAAAAAAAAGAGTTTTCAAGGTTAATTAATATTCAAGCATTGTTATCACTATCAAAGCCTAATTTATTATTAGGTTTGAATCAGCTGTGTTGCCATTTTTATCTTTACAATATCCTGGCCATGTTTTAACAAGGATTAGAAGGGATCGACCACTTGGTCACCTGTTCAAATCTATAACAGTTGGTATAACCTAAATTTTTCAGGGACATTATTGCATTTGTGTTTAAATGTGAGACTTTATTTTGGTAAAAAAATGCTTTAATCTACTTAAATGCACACGGATCAGGCATACTCAATATAAACCACCGATAGTTAGGTACGAAAGTAAATTTACTCGTGTCATAAGAATTGAACTTGTCCATTATTTTAAAATTTTGCAATCACCGATTGTCAAATATATTAAGATGGTTTACATTTATCACAATACTGCAAAAACATTGGCAGCACGTGTTATATGTCGTGAGTATTGCTACATACTCAAAAAGTTAAAGGAGTTTTTTTGTGCCAGATTAAGGTTTATTATGTAAACACACATGAAAATATAAACGAAACCGGTTATATTTTCAGACGCTTAAACCGCATTGTCGAAACTGACCTAACGGCCACCTGAATTTACCGATCACATGCAGACAACGGTCAATCTGGAATCCCCCCGACGAAAAACACTCTATATTACACTTGAATTTAACGGCCACCTGGCCATAACGGCAAACGGCCACTATATTCCACTCCGAAATTCATGTTTGACCTGAAATCAACGGTCACGCGTCAGTCGTCTCGAGTCGCGAAAATTAAAAACACAGCACATCATGTGTCTGTCTATTTTGCGGTTTAAGCGTCTGAAAGCGGTACTTGTCTTTGATATTATAAAAATGGCCCGCTGCGAGTAAACAAATAATAAGTTGTTGAGACAGTTTGTTTTCCGGGGATAATTGTGGGGTATCTTCAAAAGAAAATATGTCAGAGTTTGTGACACATTTTAAGTAATTATCGCTATTTAAATGACCGCTAATTAGTACATGGTACTTTCAACGGTACAATTACACCGTTCTATCGGTTTATGAGAGCGAATCCGCTTTTTAGACTTGTACGGACCTGAAGTCAACGGCACGTGATAAACTTTATTTACTGAATGAACGAGATGCATGAGAAAACAATTATACCAGCGTTGATAAAGCCATTGCTTAAGTTTAACAAAATGAAATTAAATCAATCTATAAGATATTATTCTGTATTATTCAATGTACACACGTGAGTTATTTCTATTATGATGCTTAGTTAACGGCAATGAGCTTTTGTTTTACACTGTATGCAAACGACTGGGTGGGATAACGACGTAGCAATACTACCAACTGACAAACCATCTTAAAATTGTGATCCGAATTCAACGGTCACCTGTGGATAACGGTCACTTTGGTCATTTTCCTTGACTGATCGCTCTTCTTAGGTTTGGCTGTATGTAACTTCGTAATATTTGAACGTTTCTCGATAATGCACAATGTCCGAATTCGCATCTGTATATCTGTTCATCTGCATTTAAGCCAATTACTGGTCAAACTTTTGTTTTAATAAGATTGTTTTTCCCAGGGTTTCTCGATGACGCGCGATGGCCGGCTTCGTACCTCTCTCCAGTGTGTCGTGGTGAAGGGTAGCATCCCCGGGGTGCGACCCAAGCTCGAGGGCTGCATCAACGGGCCCAAGGACACGTGGACACACTCTCAGGTTGCATCATTGTAATTAAAGTCTCTGAGTATCTTATACAATTATGTCCTTATTTCATTGCATTTTCCAGTAACTATTGTTTGTTTAATGATAAACTATTGACACATCTACACTCAAATACATCGATTAACAATCTAAAGCCATTGAGTACTGCTTTCATGACGCGTTTGCCTCTGCGGGCGTGGAATAAGGGAATAGGTGGTGAGGGAACTGGAATTATTGAAAAGATAAATGCAACAAGTTTCTAAACGAAATATATTACCTGAATTATTAGTTTTATAACACTTTATTGTAAAAGTTTATAAACATATCTTTTAACGAAAATTATGTTATGTACTAGGTTTACTTAAATTGACCGCAATACGTATTGCTTTGAGAAAACATATTTAGGTGCTAAACATGTAATCTCCGATCAAGATCCTTATACGTAGTTTCAATGTAAGTGCAATTTTTTGTATGTAACGTAATTGCGTAACGTACATCGAACCCTAAAGAGTTTTGGACAAAAAATTAAATAAACAGTACAAAAAAGTGCAAAACAAAGCAAACAATTCAAGGACGTCTAGCTTGAACGAGCACTTGAAGAACTTTTACCCAACTGAAGAAACCCCCGAAAATGCCTTACCCGTACACACACTAAACACCCACGATATCGAATTAAATAGAGAATTTAGACTAGAGGAAATCATTTGAGCAACACGTTCACAAAACAACAACAGAAATGGTGGTATTGATAAGCTATGTGCAGAGGTTTACACAGGCACAATCAGCGAACTAGCGCCGATCATTCTTAAATTATTTAATATACTATTCGACACTGGGGAATACCCGGAGTCATGGGGAGATGGCATAATTGTACCTATCGTCAAAGGCGGAAAGATGGAAAATAAACAGAATTACAGAGGAACAATTACTTAAATTAATATCCTTCCAAAAATATATGCAACTGTGATTATAAAAAACAATTTCGTTTCCAAAAGGGTAAGTCAACAATAGATTGTATCTTCGTTCTGTATTCTGTAATTACAAAACAATGAGTCAAAAAAAGAAATTATATTGCGCCTTCGTGGAATTTTAAAAATATTTTGATAATTTGGATGGAACATTCATTTTCCAGAAACTTTGTTAACGCGGTCGGAAGTATGTACAGTACCGTGAAAGCATGCGTGTGATCTAATTCTACGTACTCGCGATTTTTTTTAGTCAAACATCGGTGCAAAACAAAGTGTTCAAAGCTCAACGTTACTCTTTCCCTTCTTTTTAAACGATATATTCTTACTAACATTAATATAAAAATAGACGGACTATTGAGTTCGAAAATCAACAGCTATTCTTGTTACTTTTTGCCGACGATGCCGTTTTGTTCTCACATACTCCACAAGCGCTCCCGTCCTTGCCCTAAGATCTCGAAAATTACTGCCAAAATGGCGCCTATCTGTCAATACTAAAAAAACTAAGATCATGCTTTTTGAAAATGGAAGGCATACAAATTATGATTTTTGTAATTAACAATGTTTCACTAGAAACTGTCACTTCGTTCAAATATCTCGGTGTGCAGCTCTTCGAAAACGGCAATAGGAATAGAACACAGAAAAATATTGCAAAACATTCACAGTCAGCGCTCTATAACCCATTTATCGTTTAAAATCAGTTAGCACTAAGCACTTAATAAAATGCAATTTATTTGATGGTCTGGTAGGTACAAAATAAACATATTCAGCGGAAATATGGGGTTTAAAAGAAAGTAACGATATATAACTAGTACATCGAAAATTTCTCAGGAAAATCCTAACAGTTAGAAAATCAACAAATGCAGATGGTCTATATGGAGAATTAGGAAGGTACCCTATGATTATAAAACAAAAACTAAAAGTACCTTACTACTGGATGAAAACAATAAACCTGAATAACAAATTATTAACAAAAAATTAGTTTCCTATGTTAAAAGAATACGCTGATGAAAGTATCACACTAACCAAATAAAAACTGGGCCTTTGAACTAAAATCTCTATTAGAAAATAATGGACTAGCACATATCTGTTTGAATCAAAACGAAGTTTTACCAAATGATTACGACCAAAAAAATATATCGATCGAATATATGATATATTTAAACAGTCGTTGTACTCAAACATTAATAACTCGAATCGACTAGTTTCCTATAGCACCTATAAGGACGATTTTGAATTTGAGGCATGTCTTAATCGATAAACGTAACACAATTTAGAATTGCCCTAACTCAGTTTAGAATATCCGCACACAATCTTGCGATTGAGAAAGGACGACATGAAAATATCCCAAAAGAAAAAAGAATGTGCACAATTTGCAATATGACAGTAATCGAAATTGAATACCACTTCTTACTTGTATGTCCAGCTTATACCATAATCAGGAAACAATATTTGAAACCATGTAACTGTCACTGGCCATCAATAAACAAGTTCCAGTCTCTATTGTCGTCAAAATCCACTAAAGTAATAAATTCAAATTTAATTTATCGAAGTACATATATTATGCAACAAGATCACGAACTCTTTTTACTTCGAATGCACCCTTAGTAAATAGCACAGTATTGTCTTGTGCATCATGCATAAGAAGATAGTTTAAAGCACGCTCAATCATATTGTATTTATTAATAATAAAGTCGTCATTGATATGTGCAACTAACTTACATATTTGTCTTAAGATAATATTGCTTTTAACGCTAACAAATTAGCTCTAATCGATATGTGTAATGAACTATTTGTTACTAATTTTATACATCTCCGTTAATCATTATCAGATTAATGTTATAATAGATCATGTTCCTTTCACTTTTCACGCTATAATTCTATTGTTGGCTTTAAGTATGCATTGTGCTATTTTATGCCAAAATAAAGATATGTTATGTAGATAGATTGTATTTACAGTATTTAAGAAGGCCAATCGCCCATGTGGACATATTTTAGTACAATCAATATAATAACTACAGCAATATACATATAAAAATGATTATAACACTATAATTATGAGTAAGCGAGGTTACACAACTTTTAAAATAATAATTACATAAGTAGTGTCAATAAGTAATTCACAGCAGGAAATAAATATTAACCGTAATAATAACATTTAAGAGGAGTACTCATACTCAATACATAATGTATTAATGTAACGTGCATTTACTCTACAAACAAAACCTACAGAGATTACAATCAAGAAATTCACGCAAAATACTGATTATACAGCAAAAACATATAGTATGCAGCATACATACGTTACACAACTTTTAAAATGATAATTACATAAGTAGTGTCAATAAGTAATTCACAGCAGGAAATACATATTAACCGTAATAATAATATGTAAGAGGAGTACTCGTACTTATCAATACATAGTGTATTAATTTTAACGTACATTTACTCTACAATCAACATTTAAAGAGAGTAAACAAGAAAACTCACGCAAAATACTGATTATACAACAAAAGAAAATAGTGGGCAGTATACATAGATGAAATACGCTTAATTTAAGAGAAGTAATCCAACTAAGTATTACTAATGCATTTATTTAACATACATTTACTCAGCAAAACAAACTAAGAATAAAAACAAACTCACACAAAAATACTCAATATACAGGATTTCATTCACATACAAAATAAAAAAAACAGTAGCAGTTTACATTGTTCAACTAGTTAAAGCGTAAAAGATTTCATCAAATGGGCGCATACATGTTCGTTTATCTAACTAACAAAGCGGCATGGACAAATGCACATAGTTTTTTTTAAACAGCTTCACTATCGGAAGAAATACATTCTATTAATGTTTGCATATTTGGTCTGTTTATGTACTATAAAGGTTGCATTCAATCACAAAATGATATTTGTCTTTTAGACGATTACAAACAGTACATGTCCTTTGCTCAACGGGTGTAGGGTTGGGCTTAGACCATCTACCACTGTCTATTTTCAATCTATGACAGGATACTCGTAACCTAGTAAGGTTAAATCTATACTTTTTAATATAACATAATACTAAAAATGGTTGAAATTGAAAAGATGTTATATTCCTATAAAAAAGAGCTCTACTTTAGTTTAGCAATCGGCCGTTCCAATTGTGGATAAAATTATCTGTAAGTCGTTGTTTAATAGCTCCAAGAAACACAGTATCGTGACCGACATCCTGGAAATACCAGGCATCGTAAAAGCCAAGTATGCTTTACAAATCACGTAGAGGGGAACACCAACTTTTTTATTAGGGTATCTTTCGCAGTCACTCAACAATGCAAGATAAACTTTTTTATTGTATTATTACTATTAGTATATAATAATTTAACCCAATATTTAATCATGTTATAATATCTACTTGTTTGACAGTTGAAACGCCCAAGTTCGCCGTATATAAAATCGTTTGGAGTACTTCTTTTAACACCCAGCAGACTTTTACAAAATTGCTTATTACTACATCTATACCATCGCCCTTATCAAAACCCCAAACTTCACTTCCGTAATAAAGAATCGGTGATATAAGTTTATCAAACAAATCTACTCGGTGTTTCACGGTAATGTCGGTATTTGTAAAGGTATTTGTTCATCTTGAAGATAGCTTTTAAGGCTTGGCCAGCTTTGTGCATCAGAGAATGAACCACCAGTCGTGAAAACGACGCCAAGCTAATTAAACTTAGTAACAATCTCAATTGCAATATCATTGTAGTTAAATGAAATATTGTTTGGCAACCGCACCCCTTTTCTGAATATCATGACTTTAGTTTTATCGCTGTTCACTACTTATTTCCAGAGTTTACAATATTAATGAAATACATTTAGATTTTGTTGCAATTCCTCTGCGTTATTTGCAAAAATAATGATATAATATGCATACAACACAAGAAAAAGTTAGAAGTTATCTTCATCTGTACCTTTTAAGCCACTTTCAGCGAGCATTGATAAGCATTCTCCTTGCCGGACTCCTAGCATACATTCAAAATCTTAACTTAATTGATTACAATATTTTACTCTAGATTTTACAGAAGAGTATATCGATTTTACAATATTAAAAATGTTGCCTCGTAACCTTACTTTAATAAATTTGCTCCAAAAGTTTTCTCGGACTATATAATCATAGGCTTTACTAAAATCCACAAATACACAAGAAAGCTGTTTTTCTTGATTTGATAGGTGTGTTAGAAGACCATGCAGTACAAACATATTATCAAGAGTGCTAATATTTTTTTCTAAAACACGTCTGTGATCCAACGTCTACATAATAATGTTCCGCCCAATGTGAGAGTCTAATTAAAAATAAATGCGAGTAAACAGTTTTCCTAACGTACTCAATAATGTTATACCTCTATAGTTATTATCGTCATTTATGCTACCCTTTTTGTGCAGAGGAACAACAAAACCCTCAGACCAGGTAGCAGGAAAATAACCACATTCAAATATTTTGTTAAACATTGTATGAAGATATGGCAAAAGAGTGTCTCTACCATGGACAAAAAACTCATTTATATGCATATCAGGTCCTCAATGTTTATTATAATTTAATTCCTTTATAGCTTTTTTAATTAGTTCTTTTGAAATGGGCATTATCTAATTCATCAAACATTAAACTAAATTCGTTTCTCTCATAACGGTCTAAGAAGTAGGAAACATCCTCATCAGGCGAAAAAACAAACTGTTTGGATTATTAACGCTTTTGAAATATTGTTCAAATGTACGCAGTCATATATTGGACTGTTGAATTCCTGCATATTGTATGAGCATATTACAGTACATTTTAGAATTTTTAAATCCTGATTGTTCGAATTTTCGGGTTTGCGCACAATCGTAATGTAATTTTTGTTTTCGTATACATAGCTTATAATCTGACCTAGTTTTATTAAGTACCATTCTGTTTTCATCTGTTTTATTATTTCTAAATTTATTCAGTTGCCTGTAAAAAAGAAGAACCTCTTTTTTAGCACATTCGGATGTAAACCAAGGTTTTTCATGTTTATTTTGCTGTGCGCTAACAAAACTTAAGTTTTATCTAATTTAACGTTTGAAGAAAGGGGAGGCAACTCTATCTTAAATTTCATTTAGTTTTACAATGCAACAGTCTATGTCTTGTGATGATGCGCTGTTGCTTACAGCATTTGTCCATGTATTTAAATTATCAATAACGTCACTTGTAAAGCTCCCTGAAATAAATGCCTATCGTCATTGTCCCATACATATTTAAATTTACTACCCCCGCAGTACCGTTTCGATCAACACAGTTATTGATTTACGGCTTACTATTTTTAAACACAAAAGAGCAATCAATTAAACAATGGTCGGATAAAATATTTGGATCCTCAACTCGGAAAGAGTGAAAACAGTTCAAAATACCTGGCGTTGCTATTATATAATATAATCGACTACACTTGAACCTGTTCTGCCAATGAAAGTGTACTTTCCATCCTGATCACACCTTCCATTTAAAATACGCATTCCGGTTTGTTAACACAAATATAGTAATACTATTCCGTTATTATTAATACGACCTTTGTCCTGAGAACACCGCGGTGTGCCAATATCAGCTACATAACCATCGGGTAAAAAATCAATATGATTAATACTTCATCTGACACACAATCAGGTAAATCAGATGTATGTGCATTCATATAACCACATAATATAACGTTCCAATTTTCACCATGTTTAAAACTAAGATTCTGTATATAATCGAGTACTCTATCCAGTGTATGGCGTTCCACAATAGCCTGTCACTGGCCATCAATAAACAAGTTCCGGTCTCAATTGTCGTCAAAATATACTAACGTAATAAACAATTTATCGAAGTACATATATTATGCAACAAGATCACGAACTCTTTTTACTTCGAATGCACCTTAAGTAAATAGCACATTATTGTCTTGTGCATCATGCATAAGAAGATAGTTTAAAGCACGCTCAATCATATTGTATTTATAAATAATAAAGTCGTCATTGATATGTGCAACTAACTTACATATTTGTCTTAAGATAATATTGCTTTTAACGCTAACAAATTAGCTCTAATCGATATGTGTAATGAACTATTTGTTACTAATTTTATATTTATTCTGCAACATTTTGTCTCCATAAATATTGCTTTAACGCTAAAAATAAGCTCTAATAAATATGTGTAATGAATTTTTTGTACTCTTTTTATATTTATACTGCAACATTTTATCTCATAAATATTGCTATAATTTATCTGAATTTTTCTCCATTTAAATTCTAATCTTACAAAGAACTTTTAAGCCTATTTTCGGACCACTACATGCAAATAAATGTTGTTGTTATTCTTGTAAATAAATATAATATGTACTAAGCAAATTCTGTTTGCACGGCACGTACATCTCTGTTAATCATTCTCAGGTTAATGTTTATAATAGTTCATGTTCCTAACACTGTTTACGCTATAATTCTATTGTTGGCTATAAGTATGCATTGTGCTATTTTATGCACGAATAAAGATACGTTATGTATGTTACATTATTGCAGTACGTTATGTATGTTACATTATTGCAATACGTTATGTATGTTACATAATTGCAGTACGTGCGGCAAGAATAAAGATACGTTATGTATGTTACATTATTGCAGTACGTGCGTTGCAGTTTATTCGCCGAGTGCATTTAACAACGCGCGTATTAAGTACAACTAAAGTTCAAACTGCGACATGCCAGTTACTGTATGATATCATTTAAGATTCGCACGCCAATTACCAGCGTGTTAACTTAGTTATAGAATGAGGCAAAATCTTAAAATCTTTCAGAATTATGTTATAAATCGTCAGTTGTCAAGATAAATTATTTAATCGTCGCCTGATAACAATATGAGTTGTTTGAAATTTCAGAGTGGCTTCATCAGGCATGAGAGCACGGGCTTGTGTCTAGATATAGACGAGTATGGTGTCATTATGCAGGCATGCGACCCAACGTCCGGCACCCAGCTTTGGCAGTTTAATACTTACGTCCCCTACACACGCCGATAATATACAAATGGAATGGTCTACGATACTGTACTAGTGCTTCGATAATGTTTATGTCGATCTATTACATGCCGACACTTTTTCAATATCTTGAGAATTTATACTGTCCGATACAACTATATATATTTTATATTGACTGTTTTTTTACCAATGTTCAAAGAAATACATGCGGACATCTTGTGCGGATCCATATCCTCATTGATGGGCATACACGGGTTACATACCAGTAAATCACTGCTATCTTTCCGTAGTCGAAAGAAGCAACTATTGTTAAGACTTTATTTTCTCTTCTGGTATGAAGGCAACTAAGTAATCTCCTGCATATTACTTTTCGTCATCGTCGAAACACGCTTCCACTCAAATCCACTATTTTTGTCGTTTTAGCGTGGGACATAAGGCTAGTCAAAATTGATTTCACATCTTATATGATTATATAGTCAACTATTTCTTCCAACATGAATCAGGTTAAACAAAACAAACAATTTGATACCAAGAACGTACATATTTTATTCTAGTTTAAAGGCATAAATCACAAAAAAGTTTATTAAAAACAAAATCACCACAGCCCGCAATACGGAAGTTAAATGACATCATCAATGAGACAATACATCTTAAATATCGATATAGTCATTGCACTCGCAAGTGTTGCACAGAAAGTCAAGACAAATGGTAACTGTATGCTAATCCTCAACTATTAAAAGAAACGATTTAACACGCTTACGCAATATTGACACCATCATCAAAATATCAATTTCAATACACATCTCCAAAATGGCGTCTCCAAAATATTCGGTGAAGTGTATTCTTCGATTAAATTTGTCGCTGATGTTCATTCCTGATCTCCAATTCAAGATGTTTATAATTAAAGCGGGTTTACTCTTCCAATTCGTAGTGCAAACAACTTTTTTTCTCCATACGATGTTGAAAATAAGCAAATTTTCGTGTCGTCCTTTCGAACGCCGTTGCTACATGTATGTCAACGTGTAAAAGCCGGATCAGCAAAATCAGCGTGCATTTTAAATATAAAAAAATGGATTGTCTTGCAGATTTTTAGGAGAATGTCTTATGATAAATAGAAAAACAGGTTACTGTCCCATCGTTTTGTAATATATCAGGCTCGGCACGAATAAAATAACGGCTCGGCAAGCCTCGCCGTTATATTATTCTAAGCCTCGCCTGATATATTAAAAAACGATGGGACAGTAACCTGTTATTCGCTATATAGCAGTCGGGCTACGGCAGGGGGAGATAATACCGCCGATATTTTTATCTCTTTCGTAGACGATCTTGAAATGTTTATACAAAATAGACATACTGCGGGAATAAATAATTAAGACATATGTTTGATTCTACTACTGTTTGCAGACGATATGGTTGTAATAGGAGAAACACCGGAAGACTTACATAGAAAATAACAGGTTACTGTCCCATCGTTTTGTTGTTTTCTGCTATTCTGATAGTATTCTTTGAAAGAAATCGACGAAAATGCTACTTTTAGAACTTCTGGAGACGACATTTTAGCAGACAACAAATTTACTAGCATGCAAAGGGTTAATATGAATTTGGTACTAGTTGTGGGACACTCTGGAGCCTTACATAATGCAGCCTCAGGCGCGGAATTGCTTGATAAACTGTTTAACATACACGCAACTATACCTTGATTTCCGAAAATATTCCTTTAATTTCCCTATATCATATGTGTGCCTGTAACATTTATGTAACATTTGAATTGGAGGGCTAGCTAAAGGGTGAATAGCTGGATTTGTTTGTATTGTGGAAAGGATTTTCTGTCGAACATTTGCTGTCGAAACCCTCTTTCTGTCGATGCATCTGAATTCCTGCAAGATGCAATGTGTTCGAAGTAACGTGTCTTGTCTTTAATAATTGCAATAATTGGAACAAGAAACCATCTCTTAACGCGTTAATCAATGCCGGATGTATATGTGAGTAGAAAAAGGTATCATACGGTTATATACTGTTTTCGATTTTGTTCAAATCTCTTAACGAACATAAACGCGTAATGATCCGTAAGTACTTGCTTGTTAATTCGACATACACATCAAGACATCCATGCTATGCAATGGATCTTAATCTATCTGAACGCATAAAATCCAAACTTATGTAATAAATACACACATGTGCAGATAATTAGGTTACATGTATATGACTGACGTGTGTTGAAGCTTTAAGAATGTTCATACTTGTTACCTGAAATGTTTCTAAAAATACATTTTTTATCAAGCATCTATTTGCAACGATGTATGTTAAACGAGTTTGAGTTGTTTGTGACTTCTATTTATTACATTGATTCATTTTGGTTGGAAGCCAGTGTAAAGTATAACTTTTAAGTTGTTCTTGAGATAAAAAAATTGTGCTGTGCAACCAGCAGTGCCATATAAACATTTTGTTTCGTTAACGGATACAGGTAATATTAAAAAAGGCGACGAAGCTCCTGCATCCAAATACCACAACACCAAATAAGTCTTGGGATAATCGTACATAATTCACATATGGAGCTTTTTTTGGTCAAATACATATTTCACAGCTATACAATCTGGTTGTTTTCCTTGCGTTGATACGAATTTTGTTTATATTTAACCTTGTGAAAAGAGATAATGATCTTGAAATAAAATCAGTTTTCGTTGATATAAGAAAAGCTTTTGACAAAGTATGGCACACAGGTCAAGTATTCAAAATTAAACTAGAAGGCGTACAAGGTAAATTATTTACATTAATCATTTACTATCTCGATAGTCTAAAACAGTAAGTAATTTTACTAGAAACAATGCTATTTAAGCCGGTTTGCACAGAGCAGTTTGCTTGTGCCCTTTCTCGGGTATAAAGTGATATTTTGCGCATTTTCCACTGTTGATTTGAGCCGAAAATATTTAATAAGTCAAAAGAGTTAAAATGTGGTAACTGATCAATTATCTGCATCTCATTTTGCTACCAGTTCTTTATCAAAAATATATGTTTTATTCGGTATTTTTCATGACTGTACAGTCCTCTAAGCCGAACGGAACTGTCGTTTTATTAGGATCGGAGTTAGCGTTCGTGTGTCATATAAACGAATCTGCACTTAAACTAAATTTAGAATCACATCGTACATGCATGATCAGTTGTCAAACGAAAGTACGTTTGATATTAAATTGTATCATTTTTCTCTTTCCGGGATATTGTTTTAATATGTTGATGCTGCATTAACAAATATAAGTGTATATAACATGAAAACACCAAAAATTAATAACGGTTGCGATAGAAACCAATTAACAAAGCATATACTGTTAGATGCGGATTATATCACTTTAATGTCATAGTTATCGAAAAACACATCGAAACTTATTGTTTTCTCATTAATAACAGTCTTTACATCGTAAACAACTTTCTCATTTAAACTGCTGCAATATTGCAATAATTAACATAATCATATTTCTTCTGATCTAAGTACAACGGGTTTAACACGTGTTTACCCTATTGAATACCACGAATCTAAATATGCATACATATACCTTTTGGGATCGTGTTCTTTTCAATATCGTTTCATTGGAATGTGAACATTGACATGGGATATTTATAATTTACAGGTTGTTTTTTCAGCACATGTAAACGGATACAATACCTAAATGAACGGACAAGAAATTAAGACAGCATAGGATGGCGTTTTAAGCTAAAATACAAGGCAAAAATATGTGTGGCTGTCATTAAATATTGTCTTTTCAACGGGATTTACCATGAACAGCGAACAAAACAAATATTCATTAATGCCAACAAATGCAAACTTTTCTGCATAATTGGGCAATAGGATAACTCTCGCGAGATATTGAGGCTATAAAACTTATATCTGTCCTCTCAAAAAGTCTTATTAATTTGCAAATGTAGCACAACGTACGGTATCTTGGGACTTAAAACCATGCTCGAGAATAAATCTAAACGGATATCAGTTGAGTGTAAAAGCGTTAACAACAAATTACCCAGCAAGACTGTAATATATTTATTCCACGAGTTTACCATATTTAAATCATTGATGCTTCACTGTTTTACCAACACAATCCGTATTACGAACACGTTGACTTAACACTTCATAGCTTATTGGCAATCCGCCATTCTGCCTTTGGCCAAGTAAGTATATACAAATGAGAGATGGCCTAGACAGAGATGGAAACAAATGTCAACATAACATAATTAAGGTTAAATAAATATCACTATATAAAATACGGTTGCATAATAGCAAATGACATGTAAGATTATGCAATAAACACACTATGTAAACATGCAATTATACAGCAGCAAAACGACTTACTTTCTTATATCTAGATTCAAAGCCTTCTAACAAAAAATGCACTATTGTTAATCTTTAGGGCATTTGCAGTTGGGGGGTGGGGGCATGCGTTTTCGAGAGAACATGCATGTTTAAGTGTGGATTGTTGGAACTTTCTTCCAGACGGCGTCATTTTCGTGTTGTTTTTTTTTCGTGTAGAAGAAGCGGATATTTTCACTCGGTAAGCCACTTTATATTTATAGTTCATTTGCATGATTTTGCCCTTTCGGCTGTACAGTGTTTGTGCATCCTTCGTTGTTTTTCATTGTTTCAAAATCGTAGACGTCGGGATAAAAAAGCTATTAAACGAAACACGTAAACACATTTGTTGTCAATTAACCTGACTTTCGAGAAATAGGATGTGCGAATATTATTTTCTATGATAATACACAGTATTGACACAAGTAGATAGTAAAATATAACAAACTATAACTAAATCACGATTATTTCATTTTCCAGACGCCGTTTTATTTGTGATAACTTATTTATGACAAAAAAGGGTTAACCCCACTTTTTGAAACTGACTACTTTTAAAGCAAATTGTGGGACATGACTTCCAAATATCAAAGTGATGCGTCCTATTTAATTAGTTTTGACACGAACAAACTGTCGTAAATGAATTCCGCATTGATGCAACTGTTTTGGAGAACATTTTCTATTAAGATTAAATGCAAAGACTTATCTTTAGTTATTGTTTAATTTTTAATTTGTATTATTATATTGTTCTCACATCATACAAGGCATTTGACGGTATTATTTACACAGTGGAATTCCTTACCGTTTATTTTAACACATTTCAACATACTTATGTTTAAATATGCCTCAAACGGAATAATATGGTTACTAAACGGAATACGATGCTTAATATTGCCAGGTATCAAGACGTCATTAACAGACGTTTAAAATGCCAATACTAAAAAAAGAAGGCGTTACGTAATGTGTGCCGCTCTAAAAAAGCGAAAGGTACACGAAAGCCCAGCAACCAAATAAAACATATTACTTCGAAGTACCACGCCCGTTAAACACACACGACAATCAATCGTACATTTAATATAGGTGTAATGAAAGACAAATAAGGGTAAAGACGGTTTGATGCTATGATATGGTTACTGTGACCAAACGCTACCATTTTATTGCAAACTGCAATTTTAATTGTTTATTTAATAAAATGGAATTTGACGCGGTTGACCATAAAGATACTGATACATGTAGGTAGTTTTGATGTAACACATTTTTGACGACGTTTTTTTGTTAAACAAGTGCTGAGTTGGTGAATATATAATACTCGAAAAAAGTGAACTTGCGGTGGATAGAAAGATATGTGCAAATGCAATACACAAAATATGATTTCATTACAAGTGATCATTATATACACGTATTTGTTCTTTTATACATATGTGAATACTATTATTTAAGACTGTTGTGTTGAGGAAATATAGTATTGGTTCACTTATATAGGTTATGTCGTTAATTCATAACATGGCCTTCAAATATTAAGTAATGTTACTAAGTAAAAACATAAAGAATTCATTCCGATTCAAATTCATGTTTATTATGTATGTAAGTGCTAAATACATTTGAAAATGTATACAAAGACATGCGTGAGAATCTTGCGTCATGATATATATATACGGAACGAAACATGCAATTTTAAGCAATGTTTATATGCCAATGCATAACGAATTCATGCTGACCCAAAATATTTTTTATCATGTATGCTAGTGCTGAAGACACTTGAATATGTATGCAGAGACAACGTGAGTAAAAATGACGTTACACAGACGATGGCTTATTTAAATTAAAATTAAACGTGAGAAACTAGCATCATGACCTATACGGAACGAAGCGTTAAATCAAATAGCACTAGTAGCAATTATCTATTGATGGATTCTTTCTGGTATTTTTTTCCATTTAAATGTGGTCCATGAATGGGGCACGGTATCCCAGTCCTGAATTTAAATTCATAATTAGATATACTGCACCGAAAGATGCACTCATTATCGCCCGCTTACCTGTATTATCTGAATAGACAGTAAAACATGGTTAAACAAATGTTCATATCAGAAAAAGTTTGACACGTCATAAAATACATTAAATTAATTGAAATATTTCTGAAAATGGCGGATAAACATTCTATTATCTCGTACTATCTCGAACAAAACCACCCACAACTACTAATATCAAACAAAGATTAACTGATTGAATTAGTCGACAGGTTGTTCATAAAAGCTATATTGTAATTCTACAGTAAATGACGTGATAACGAAACTCCTGTATTGCACCACATATCATGCTATACAACAATAGAATTGACGTACACGTATATTAAAGATAGGTAGGTATTTCATACCAAGCTCTTTAACACAGGAAAGAGCTGTTTGTCATTTGGATGTTAGATACCAATATGTGCTCATAAGAAAGTCAGTTCCAAAAGGGGGTTAAACCATTTTTGTCACTAAATAAGTCATCAGGGATTAAAACGGCGTCTGGAAAATGTAATAATCGTGATTATGGATATATTTTACTGTAAACATACGTCAATACTGTGTTTGATAAAAAACAAACATGATATTTGAACATCCAGTTCTTCACGTAAATTGACGACAGATTTGTGGACAGTTTTCTATCTTTTGTATCCCCACGTTTACGATCTTAAAACAAAAAACCGAGGGAAGCGCAAAAATTGCGAAGCCGAAATAGTGTTTTCATTTAATAGAAATATAAATATATAGAGGCTTACCGGGTGAAAACATCTGCAACTCCTTCACGAAAGACACGAAAACGACGCCATCTTTCAAGTACGTTCAAACTAACCTCACTTAAACCCGATAAGCTCCCGAAAACGCCTGCCCCCACCCGCAATGATTAGTGCAAGATATTGTCGATATATATTTACTAGAGTAGGCCAGGATTTCCTGATAATAAATTGTATGCGCAATTCGTTTTATACTGGACAACACAGTAAGAAATGATGTTCTGATTCACAAATATTTTGATTACGAAGTTTACACTTCCGGTCTTCTCGGGATATTCTATTATTTCTACCAAATTAGCTTTAAACCATTTTAGTTTGTGAAGCTGAAGTATCAATCCATTCTTGTAAAGATTGGTCATTCAATCTTTGCGTCACAATGAGTTTAATATCGCCAGATAGTTCAGAAGTATTAAGAATTAGGTTGTTGAAACTTTATTGTTTGTACATTTTACATTGGTTTAAATATAAATCTGTATCATAAACTCTTGACATTAATCTGAATTGAGATTACTTACAATTTTCATCCAATAACGAAATGCCCTTATTTTGGCTATAACGGCTAAAGAGAATTTACACAAATCACCTAGTACAGCATAGTAAGAAGAAGAGTGTTTTACACAGAGATTTTTTTAAAAATTGTAATGCACTTTATCAACAACAGAGTTGTCATAGATGCTCCAAACTTCAGAGCCATACATTATGATTTGCGCTACTAATGAATCAAAGATCGATATTTTGGTTTTGACAGCTAATGTGACACGGCAAAGAATAGATACAATATTATTATAGGCTTTAAGTGCTTGTTCATGCAATTATTTTACAGTATTAGACTTATTTCCAGTGTATTGGAAGTTTATATCCAGTAACAAAAAATAATCGACTATTTCAATGAACTCGTTATTAATTGACCATGAAATATTGCACCTGCGTTTTCGTTTTTCAAATATGCAAATTTTCGTTTATTAAAATTTATGTTAATACCACAAGTAGCAGAGTAAAGGAATATATCGTTAAGCTGGTTCTGAGGTCTTACTGGGTTAGCAGTAGATAGTACCATTGCATCAACACATAACATAAATTAATCAAGCAAATGCAAATCATCATTTGTAAAATTGTGAAAAGCAATACAATCTTAAATATCATTCATAAACATTATAAAAATAAAGGAGACATAGGCTCTCCTTGTTTTACACCATATAGAAACGTCAAAGATATTTCCGGTTTTTATACATGATTTAAAATATTTATATACACTTTTTTAATTGATATAATGTTGTAGCTAAGACCCGATTAAATCAATTGTATACATAATTCTTCGTGTATAACTGTATCGAATAATTTTAGTAATCAATTAAAGCACATAATGTATGTTTCTGCAAAAGAACATTTGAGTATACTACTGTGTAATATAAATATACAATCAGATGTACTTCGTTTGTCTCTTAAAGCGAATTGAAGTGGATGTATATTTTCTTTTCGCACCAACAATTAATTATGTTCCTCATACATACTGACAATATTTTTGAAATGTCATGAACGAGGGTGATTCCTCTATGTTAAGTCTTAATGCCTCGTTGAACCACAAATATTTCTTATCACCCCCACCCACATACCTATTGACGAGGTAAATACACTGTATAGAAACAAAATTTAATTCTTATCACATTTGGCTTTACCTTGATTAGTGCATGATTTTATTGTTTCACCGGTAATCTGTGCAGAAATGTCAAAACAGTAATTGATAGAGCATCGATACAGTTATCCCGATTGTAACGGTCCGATAATAATGTATTTGTAAATTCATCAAAAAACCTTTTATCTTAAAAGTATTTTTAACAAATCTATATTTTTAAGTTTTCCGCTAGTTTTAAAGCATCGATTCAGTTATTCAGATTTTCAGGTCCGATAACAATTAAAAATAAATTCATTGGTTTAAACACTATTTATTTAGTTCATTGAAAGTACATATAAGCAATACAATACAAACATACATATTATATTTGAGCAATATGCTAGGCAGGTAGAATTGCAGTATTGCTTTACATAAAGGCTGTAGAATACAATTGGACAGAATTGAGAAGGAAGCTCGAGGCTTATACTATGTCTCTCTTCTGTCAGTTAGAAGCGCTGCTGTAATGGTGTAAACAACCAAACGTATAACAACTATTTAAAGACATGTCAAAATTACGAACAATATATTACAGTGATAGATTATTGCATACTGGTTAGACATGTAAAAATAATATAAACTATTATACAAAAATTATAACAGAGTAATGAAGATAGCATAAGAGCTAATAAGTGGAGAAGGAAAGGGATAGCAGTGGAAAAGTAGAGTTTCAGAATTAGAGAAGTTGCGGTAAGAAAGGAAGCAGTTGCGGGAACGGGGCATCGTTAGCAGAATATGGTTTGTTCCTGAGATAGAAATGGGTAAGAATCTATAGCTATCTCGGATGTAAGACTGAACATGTTTGAATATTAATGAATCTACTTCATATGAGCCGTCTTTAACACCGAAAAGAAGAAGTTGCAAAGTTATGGGTAAGAATCTAGACAGATTGTTAAAAAGGATAACTCTTTTTTCTGCATAAATGGGGCAATTGAAGAAAACGTGATATGTGTCTTCAATCGTACCGCATTGACAATATGGACTTTGTACAATGTTTTTTGAGTACAAATGTTCATTTAAACTGCTACAATGCATTCGTAAACGCGCATGTAGAATATTAGATGTCCGCTCCCCATCGTAGAAATGCTGGGGAATTATTTTCTTATCTTTACTAAGATTTGCTTTGAAAGCAGAGAGAGAAGGAGCCGTTCTCACCGATTCCGGTAAATTGTTCCATAAGTTTATAGTTGATGGTAGGAAAGATCGTGTAAAAAGTTGTGATTTGCATTGGATACTGCGAATGTTGTTAGAGTTACGAAGTGGATAAGCAGATCTTTCCCCCACGCTAGAGGGGATAAGTGTGCACAAGTATGGGGGTGCTAGTGAATTATACATTTTATAAAAGTGGGTAAGTTTATGTTTTGTTCTCCAATTGTTTAATGGTTCGAGAGCAGTTTCATTGTATAGGTTTTGCAAGGATGCCAAACGTGTCCCCCCGCTGATTATCCTTGCTGCTTCTTGTTGAATCTTCTCAAGTTCTATTTCATCTTGTGTATTAATGTTATCCCAGACTATATCAGCGTATTCAAGAATTGGTCTAATAAATGTTGTGTAAATCAATAGAAGGGACTTTCTATCGAGCGTAAACTTGAACGTTCGCATTACATTGAATCTTTGCCATGCTTTCTTCTTGACTGATTCAATATGGTCATGCCAGGAACATGTATCAGAAAAAGTTAAGCCAAGATGCTTGTGAGACGAAACCTCAGTGATTTGTCAGTCGTTGAAAAAGAGAGGGGGATGGATTGGGCGGATGATTTTTCTAAATACAACCAAGGATTCGGTTTTGGATGGATTGAAGGTTACCAACCACTTATCAGCCCAGGAATGAATTTTTGCAAGATCAGTGTTAAGATGATTAGCCGCATCAACAGGGTTGTCGACGATGATATATAGCGTGGTGTCGTCTGCAAATAGGCGAATTGGACAGTGAATATCTCGTACAATGTCATTTATATAAATGAGAAAGAGGAGGGGCCCAAATATTGACCCTTGAAGGACACCAGCGTTAATGGGTAATGGGTCAGATTGACACTGGGTCCTCTCATGTAGGTAGTCTTTTAACCAAGATAGAAGATTGCCCGAGATACCACTAAGTCGGAGCTTGTGGATAAGTCCTTCATGCCAAACTCTGTCGAAGGCCTTAGAAATGTCGAAAAAAACGGCTCGAACCTCTTTACCTTCGTCAAGGGCTTTACAAAAGGAGTAATACACAGAGACTAATTGGTTGACAGTGGAATCGTTTGGAATGAAGCCTGATTGAGATGGGGTTATAAATTCAATAGCCCTTAAATGGTTAAATATATATTTGTGGAGAATGCTCTCGAGACATTTACTTAAAACACTTAAAAGAGAGATCGGTCTGTAATTTTCAACATCCTGAGGATCAGACTTTTTGTGCAGTGCACAAACAGTTGCTTCTTTCCAGCTTCGTGGTACCCTACCAAAACTAATAGAAAAATTAAAAAGATTTTGTAGTGGACCTGAAATCTCGGATGCAATTTGCTTTAGAACTTGACTATTTATTTGGTCTGGACCTGATGCCTTTCCCGTTTTCATCACATTAATGGAATCCAAGACATCTTGACGGGAAATAATTAGATCTTCAAAGACGGGGTAATCTGGCTCTTGGGAATGTAGGTTGTGCATATGCGTACTTAGTGTAGTTAAAGTAGATTGAGATTGGAAGAATGAATTAAGAATATTTGCTTTATCAAGAGGTGACTAATATATGGTACCATTATGAATTAAGGGAGGCAACTCGTTTTGTGTGGTGTTTTTATTTGTGAATTTTTTTATTATTTTCCAGAAGTCGGATGATGAGTGTTGATTTTCACGTATAAGTTTAGCGAAATTTTCAAAGTGCACTTTTTTCGCTGATCTGACAAGATTATTAACAATATTACGTTGTTGGCGAAAGATGTGCCAGTGTCGGTCTAAATTAGTAGCCTTGGCTTTTTTGTATGCTCGTTTGCGGCGTCGGATTTTCTTACGAATATTAGTATGTAGCCATGGAGGATCGGCTGTTCTTATTGTAACTATTTTGTTCGGGATTGTAGCTTCGCAGAGACTGATAAGTTGACGTGTGAAATTTGAAGTATATATGTCAATAGTATTATCACAACAACTGTTCCAATCGAAATTCTGCACAAGTTGTCTTAGATTAGTGTAGCCCCCATATTTATATAGCCATACTTTACGTTTAAAATTAGATCCAGCTATTCTATTGAAGTTTATGACGCAGTAGACTGGGCAATGAAATCGAAGTTGCTGGTTAAGAAAGGGTTCTCCAACGTCGCTTTTTAGCACTTTCAAGGAAGGTGTTACTATAAAACGGTCAAGAATGGAATTCGATGTTTCAGTAAAATGAGTAGGTTCTTTAATAATTTGTTTGAGATTATTCTGTAAAAGAAGGGTCTCCATTTTGATCCTGCACTGTGGTTTATTCATGTAAAGATTAAAATCACCTGTGATTACAATGAAATAAATTCATTAAAAACCAACGTAAATTCAATGGGGCAATGATCTAAAAATTCTCTCAAATCTTGTTAATTTAAGGAGCTTTAACGCGTATACATATGATAATTTACGATCACATAATCAACAGTGCCTGCGACTACAGTATTTCGACAAAACATGTAGCATGTGTTTAGTCCTCGTTCGAGGCGCCTTTTTTCAATAAAAATACTATTTTCTTTACAAAAAGTAATCAATTAATTACCGAACGCGTTTGACAGCTGATACGACGTCTTAATCTGATGAATAATACACAAATATAAACCAATTAATATGAAGGGCATTTTAAAGTATGACTTTCATAATTTTCTATGAATAAATTATTTATAGATGTTATATTTTTAATTGTAAAAACACACATGTATGTCTTAATTATTAGCTCAACGTTCGGATGAATAATGTCGCCCCGTTAAATCTGACTCAGCATTAATGTCTTAGATGGCTAAACATTTATGTCATCGTTTTCCAACAGCACTCATAATGAGTATTTCGGTTGATTGTGGAGCATATCCAAATCAAGTTATAATATTAACTAATGCTTAAATTTAATTAATATACGAAAAATACATATTATTGCCGTATTGACATATATTGTAATCAATATAAAATAATAATTTTAAAAAATACTGTATTTTAGAACTTTTATTTTTTCGTAAATCGCGGTTGACGGTCCCTTTAACAATTTATTTATAGATTAAAATCCGTTGTTAACCCATGTATAAGCACACACAAATGACTCTGCTACATTTTGGCATAAATAGCATCAATACAAGGTTTTTCATATTTTATTCTGTTTGCTTGGACAGCCTTTGAAAAAAGGAAAGTTCAATACCAAAGCGGATATTCAAACTATCGTTATGTTCGTTGAAATAGAATGAGATATAATTCAAAACGGATTGACCTAATAATGCAAAAAGAAATCATCCACATAAATCAGAAAAGCAGCCCTCATGGCATACTGCGCCGGACTCACATATTATCGAGGGCTATACGTGATTATCATTTTTTCGACATATTTATATCGGATAAGCCCGTTGTTATTATTGCAGTAAATAGTAGGACGGCAGGTTGACTTATGTTGTTTCTTGTACACTTTGATTTCAACTGTAAAAGTTGTAAGCGAGGTGATGCCAATGTGGATTTTCTAATACCTGGAATGCCTTGATAACATTTCCAACTTGAAAGGACTTCATAAATACTATTTTTATACATGCCTATTTTACCAGTTGGAATGTAGTGAATTCCTTGGTAGATTTCCGATCAATAGGCAAACACATAAAACAGTCTTTTACGGATTACCGTGGAGTAGTTTACTTAAATGTAAAGTGTCTTGTGAAAATAAACTCCGTAAGTAAAACGGCACATCGACAAATTTTCGCGATGTTTATATCATCACAGACCCTAGACATTCCTACAGAAAAAAATCCAAAAAACACTGATCATTTGAGAATTGGGTACAAGATCTACAAGTTACTTGGTCATGAACTCATGCGCATAGGTACGTATGTGCAGCTACATTAACAAACGAATCGTTTGCCAATTGGGGTTAACGTTCGGCGCCATCTAAATGCAAGCATCAATTAATACGTGCGCAAAATAGTCCACTTACCACAAATCAGAACGACACATCTAATCTCAAGTGTCTTGCAGGTAAAACTAGTTAAATGAGACAGTGATACCAGTAAATACTCACATAAACTATTCTATAAGGAGCCGCAATGGTGACGCTATCGGCCTGAGGGCTAGTTTTACCATACTGTAATAACTACCTGACTGACAACGAATACGTAACAGTAAATCAAGATGCAAAACTGATCCGCACTACATTCCAGCAAACAAATAATACTGACTCGGTGGCATTAAATCTACCTACGAACACGATTCAGAGCGCAGATGTTTACAAACACCCAGCAAACCGTTCACTATAAGGGCAATTACTGTGTTTACTAGTACAACAATCTTCAGACACATTTTCAGGGCAAGAAGGTCGGTAAATGAGACCACATGCACCACTGCATGCAAAATGATTTAACAATATTGAACTTAAACGAGATATATCGCGTACTCGAAATACCCTCCTGATTTGACGTGGTTTTATGTCTATATATTTATGCATTTATAGAGATTGTCAATGCCTTTGTAATTTCCGTTTAAATTAAGTATTACGTTTAATGTGTGTTTACCTTTTTTATTGACTCTTAGTGTTGATGTTTTAGTCATTGTCATTAAAAAATCAAATTTCTATATTACGTTCTGAACGTTACTGATATAACAGATACTAATTGGACTTCAGATGTGCTAGGCAGGTCTCTTTTTGAATATGTAATTAAACACGGGCTTATGTGTTATAATAACAACAGCAAAAGAAATATGTTTAATTAAACACTATTTACACTCATAGACCCATGTATATGTATCTTGCATCAACCTAGCTTTTATATCACTTTGGAATAAAACAATCACAGCAAAGTAAAACCGTTTATCGCTTATGTAAATTTCCGCTAAAGCGAAACTTATTATTAATGTGTTTGTTCACTGCACTTTGCTACACTATGTGGACCATTCGTTTCACAAATAAATGCAATACGTCTGAGATAGTATTTGAGGAGTCATGTGAATGTACGGCTTAAAGGAGTATACCGTCTTCGTTTTATTTGATACAAAGTGAGTTTTAGTTTGACGTCAAATTTGCTACTTTGGTTAATTACTTTTATACATTGTGATGACGTTCACTGTTTATGAAAAAACGCTGGTCTACGCTGTATCAATGTTTTAAATGTAATGTTATTTTGAATAATTTTTCTTTAGTTGCATATTTAGAGGTCACATGCATTTAGAATATAAATAAACAAATGAAATAAACAATTCCATTTGAAAAACCTAAAATTAAGACTATCTTTTAGAGCGTCAATAGCTTAGATTTATGTCATTTATGCATGATAAGCTTAAATAAGCATTCAGTTTTAATCAGTCGTTGTTGTCTAAATACCACAGGTCGTTTATTATTTGTATCTATTTGAAATTTGTCATGACAAATTAATTTCAAATACATTCGTGATCCAAACTGTGTATTTGGTACGAATGTTAAACTGTGACTTAAATGGCTCGTGGTTTTATTTATGGGTTAAGAGATTGTATAATAAAAATGTGAACCATTTAATGATTTTTTTTCCGAATCGCACCTGAGTTTTACAGCGTATTGTTATTTATTGTTCTACTGTTAAACTCCAGGATGCGTCGTAAACGGTGTAGCATTTTATTTGACTTGTTCTTTGCCTAAAGCTTCGAGAATAATAACGCGATTGCTTATTACTTATTATCAAAACTACTAAAAGTGTAATCTAGTTTAATCATACTTTCTCTACGTTGACATTGACATGACACAATGGTGTCTGATAAAAATATAAATATAAAGTTTAATGGTAGGCGTTAATATCAGTTAATGTATAGAGCTACGCCATATTAATCGAAATAAATTCTTATTTCATTATGTTCGGAAGAAAATTATCGGTTTTAACTAACAATACACAATGCTACCAAGATTTCATATAGTTTCCACATAAAAGCAACAAAGTAATATACACCTGCGTATTAATTATAAACTCATTTACTTTTGACAGAAGAAACTTTGTATAATAGGATATTTCCTTGTCTATTCTATCAAAGCAGAAACCATTTTATACTATTGTATAAGCATATTCACAGCGATTTACTCAAGTTTTAAGTTTGATGTATTGGTTATATCCTATGATATATGAAATGTTTACTGTGTTAACTGTACTGTACCACACATGTTTTGGTTTATGCATGTATAATTTATAAAATAAATATAGTTTAAATAAAAGTAACCGCTAAAATGACGAGTAATACCATTTATTTTATGCTTTCCGGTGGTTTATAGAGAAATATCAGTGAATTAAAACTGATAATTTCACTGTTTCAAACAATGAAAATTATCAGTGAAAATTATCGATAATTTTCACTGTTTATGTTAAATGACGTCATTTTTTTACGAAATGACGTCATTTTCCATGCGAAATTCTTTATTTAAACTCTTTAACAATGTATTTAAACTGTGAAAAAAAATCATTAAATAAAAAGAAAATTTGTTGGGTTCGGTGGATTATCGATTTTAATTCACTCGTGATTATATAAAATATATATTTTCTATGATCACTCGTGAATTAAAATCGATAATAACCGAATCAAACAAATATCCTCTATATTTTTTTATTTAGTTTAGCATGCGCGATGATATAGTTATGATACCGAGAAAAGCTATTTGTTATCCTATCATTTTTTTTTATTTTGAGCGAAGCAATAAAAACATAAATGGTAAAAAGCCTGACCATAATTTTAGTCTGACTTGTGACTGTTCTGATATATTACAACACGAAATGACAGTAACAGGTTGTTTTCTATTTTGATTGTATTTTAATATGGCATGATTGCCTCAAGCCAGCTTTAAAAACTCCAAAAAATATGAGAAGTGTGGCAATAACTATAATCAAACAGGTTTAATGATAAGCTGTCAGATATAAAATGTATTTGTATTGTATCTATATCGGCAATTATGTGAAGAAGATGGTAATTGTCTAGACAAAGTTTATTGTAGACGTCTACTTGAAGATTGAAACATATTGATCTGACCGTTGAGATGAAATATAGGTAATGAAAGCATTTGTGCACGCTTGCACTGTCGAATGCAGTTATATTCGGATGCATTTGTCATGAACAGGCACAATTTATGCTAAAACGGCTATCGATAAATGTTTATCATACTACTGCATCGATATCTGCCTTCTATGTTGATCCATTATATATTTTTATATTACGTTCAACAGAAAGTGCATACAGCACTCATTATGTCCTGTTCATATTACACAGACTAAACCTATAAGTAATGTTTTATTGTACAAATGAATCAGATTCATCACAACAAACAAATTGGTATCAAGATGCACTACATTTTATCCACAGAAAGCAACACAAGGAGTAAATGTAAAATATATAGTTTCCAAATATTAAGGATAAGAGTGTGTAAATGCTCATGACGTCATGTAACAAACGGACTACTTTTTAGACAAGCCTCCCTATGCAAAAGGCAAAGGTCAAAAGAAATGTCGAAATTTCAGAACTAAATATCATTAGACAACATTTAAGACAAATATAACAAGCTTAACGTATTAATTATAATAAACACACAATAGTTGTCGATTACTTATAAAACTCAATGTAATATGTAATGATTAATAAAGATCAAATGCACAGCAGTAAATCAATTTATAATAAAAACCCAATGAGATAGTTACTGATAAAAATAATTTAAATAAGAAGGTACTTATTATTTTTAATTTTAAGCCTGTTGCAGTTTGCCAAATTGCTACAGTACTTGTTTTTAAACAGTTAAACTCTCATTTTTTAAGAAAATAATGACTTCATAAAACTGTTGTGATGTAGGCCATTGAGGGCAAGTTTGTAATCTTTTGATGAAGTCATATAGAGAAGTTGCCAGTTTGGTATGAATATGGGAAGTGTTTAATGAGCGTTTTAATGAGAGCACACATGAATTTGTAATTTGAATAAAATCTATAGAGAAACCCTTACTGAGAAAAATAAGTTAGAGTAATGAAAACATATCAGATCAGGACTAAAACAAACAAACGAAATAATTAATTATTAGGTCATCAAAGGCTTTACGCATCACAACAAACACATCGGAAAACACTTGCAGATATATATCGATTCCAAAACATATATCTTGCAAAACAAGTCAAAACGAAGGAAATTAACAATTTATCACCTGATTATCTCGACGAATATCTTGCCACGCATCTGCTTTACATTCGCAAGACGAATGGTTTTAGATACGATCAAGTCACACTGCGTTGCATCATGGAAAGCATAAGCGGGAATTTCAAATTCCCAAGTACCCATACTCCATCATTTTCCCCTGACACGAGACTGCCTGAAAGCAGAGCAGAAAAGTGTCAAACAAACAAGAAAAATACAAATATTATCACTGTTTTAACAATAAATATGGCATGCATTTCTCAAAGATTAACATACTAACATTATATTAGTTAACTTGATTTATTTATTCCTTGCATTTTATTTCATTTAAAACGTTACATTATTGCTATTTTCTTAAAATAAAAACATTACAAAAACAATTTTTGATACCACAATTATCATCGGTACATGTATCTCAACAAATATGTTGTTCATGTAGTTTTTTGATCTCGGCATCTGATATTCTGCAGCAGGTCAAGGCTTGTTTCTTAAATATAAACTAACAAATAATTATTACTGTCTGCACATGTTACACATTAGGTTTAATCAGTCGTTTTTGAAGCAATTTTAATGATGTCTATAGATATTTATAACTATGGCAACCGATGCCGATTTGATAAGGCTGTATCAGTAATCATTCTGCTCAAACATAAAAATTAAGATATTCGAAAATCGCATCTACAGAAATTATGTAAGTTACAGGACGCACACACGTCAAGTCCATCATCAATTACGGCATCAAAGCAAAAATTACGGAAATTATGTTCATGTTATAAATAATTCAGGACAACATATCCATTCCTCTTCCGTGCACACTTCTTAATGAAAACAACAATCCGTTTATAAAATGTGTAGACTCACTGCATATACGTGAGCGACTGGCCTTGACCTAGTACATGTTAATAAATTATTTCTTTAAAAATGTTTGATATATGTATGTATTAAATGTAATATATCATTGCTGCTTAAACATGTGTTGTACAAGTGGAAAGAGGTTGATTGTTGTAAGTGGCATGATGAACAGAAAAAAGAGACTTCTGTCTGATGGTTTTAAAATATATTATCTCGGTAAGCCTCGCCCTTATTTCATTCTAAACATTGCCTGATACATTACAAAACAACCAGGCAGTTACCTGTTATCCATTATATATATATATATCCACGCACATGACATTTAATTCAATTTAATAAAAGAGACTGCCGTTTGGCTAGAAAGCAAATATTGATTTGTGCTGACGAAGATTTATTTTCTTTTTAAATAACTGACTAACCAGATTTAGATTTTTAATTTAAATCCTTACAATCCGTGTTTTCAAGGATGAGTACTTTCAAGAGATTTCTTGATTTCATCTTTAGAAGCTAAGCGAATTCCAATCTGTAATAGCATTATAGGAGGCATCGATTGAGAGCGAGGATTCTGTATTTTTATGATTATCACATTCCATCAAAATATTTCATGTTAGTTGGTTACAAAAAATGATTAAACAACGCACGTATCTACACTTGCAACGCTATTATCGTATAATAATTTATGTTTTATATATAGATGAAGATGTTAAATCTCTGTCGGAAAAGCACCGCATGTAACGCAATCAAATATAACATAATAACAATTAACAAAATGATCCAATTATAATACAATGAACTCATGATCTGACGGTGATCATTTCAGACGATACATACAATTCATACTGCAATTTCAAATCGAAAAACGATACAAATACTAAAACAAAACTTCATTGAAACATATTTATTGATTATAAAATACATTGCAAATATACAATGATGTTGACTCTTTGAAAAAAAGTAGCGAAATACAGATTTTTTCGATGCATATAATTTACATTTAACAATAGCTTATACAGTGCAATGAGAAAAAAGGAAAGATTTGAGTGTTATTCAAGTGTGAAAACGGGAACCTGTTAACCAACTACTGAAATATCAAATAGTCAATTCGTCGATTAAATATCCCCCGACAATAAATGTTGTTTACAGATGGGTGCAGAAGTTTAATGATTATTGTTTGTTTTCATCACGATTCTCCTCATTGATATCTGTACAAGCATGAAGTACGTTGTTGAACTAATTTATAATTAAAATTAATGTAATAATTTTTATATAAGATAGAGAAGGGTTATGATACTTGTGCATTGCACTATTCTATGTACGAAACGTTAGTCATTACACGTATTTGTTTTGCTTGTTACTTTTTCGATACTGTAGGTAATACAATACATATAGGAACATATCTTGAATCCATATGAAACTCTGTTCCTGGTATCTGTCATAATATGTAATAACGAGTTGATTTAGTATTTGAACGACGATGATATATGCATAGCCTGCGTCAATTCTGTTAACTTGTTAATAGTTTTCTTTGTTCGTGAAAACGAATGCATATGCATAGTGTTGCTAATATTTATAATACTTACGTGATCATCAAAGCCTTCAAGCAATACAAACTCGTTGTACCGCACGATTTAAAAGCGGGAGTGAATGCATTGTAGAACACGTCTTGAAATATATTTTAGTAACATTGGTCATTCGTCAAGACAAACCATCACTGATTCTAGGCCCAAGAAACGGACTCGAGAGCGTTCCAATAAGACTCAGGCTTTTGATGCAATCAGGCTAAAACAAATAGGTTTAAACTAAACCATAACGCTAAAAACCGCACATAACACATGCGATGCATGTAATGCGAATACATATTAATTCAGTAAAAACACAACTTCAGAAACTCTTGCTTTAAACAAATATTTTTAAATTATAATACCGGCTATAAACATACACTTATTAAAACTGGGATCAACAGCTCGGACCGATTAATGCGAGGCATTCGGAGATTTAACCAGGTTTCAGAGCAACATAAACATTTTAATAACGTGTTATTTTGTAAGATTATATCATAATCTTATCTAAAGCTCGACATCGTTAGATAATGCTTATGCTGTTTCCAACATAAAAGACAGCAACAAGTGTCCACATCGCGCCCGTTTAAATTTTCAAGCAAATCGTGTGCTGAAAAAGTGAGCGCATTTATGTGTAAGTCTGCATTATTTAACATTCACTAAATATACAATCGAACTAACATTCAATATAATTTTATATGTCCACGGATGTTTGTTATGTCGAACATAAATCAATTAAAGTTGTTTACTAACAAAACTACACTATTTGGAATAGTGTATAATAATTGTTATAACTATGACCGTTTTCGTTACAATTATCTTCCTGCCTGTCAAACGTGTTTTTTTTTAAATTTATAATTAAAAATAATTAAACTCCAGAAACATGTTCAGGGAAAAAGATCATGTCCTTTAGTCTTTCATTTCAGGCAAATGGCCAGTTGCCTAACAGTGCAAAACAATACATTCAATTCCATATTTAACATAAAAAACATTGGTCTAGTTAGTTTTATGAGGTTTAATTTCAGTGGGTGACCCAAAAAAAGCCATGAAATTCAAATCCTGACTTATCTGTGTTGGAGCGGTCCGGGCTTTATTAGAGCAATTAGAAACATACAACTGTGAGAGAAAGAGTGCTGGGTTGGGAAAATGTGTCAGTTTAGATCGTGCAATTTACCAAGGCTGTTAACATATGACCGAGAAATGCTAGCAAATTTGATTTAATACCACATCTAGGCAGAAACATTTGTGTCGATTTGTAGAGATATAACTATTATAAATTAAATGAGCTATGCTATCAAGATATTTGTGTTGCCTTATATTATTGCCTGTCAATGTAATATTCTGATATATATGCCTTCAACGAAGGGTCTTTTGTTAAAATACTATACTTTAAGTATGATACTTAACTGCAATATTAATTGTTATTGTCGGATTAGGTAACATATACCACACGTCTGTTTTTGTTTTCTCTACATCAGGGTAATCATGGTATTTCAAACCTGTAAGCAATGTAAAACTTATAAGGTAGGCCTGAACATAATCGATACGTTTCGAATTATAAATTAAAATAATTCTGCCGCATTGTCTGCTGCTTCAACTGACAAACACCATCAACATGTTATAACGAGATTTGCGTTTGAACTAGAAAGTCAATGTGACGAAAAGTATGGCTTAAAAGTTTTATTTAGACGCTGTTTAGCAATACAAAACCGTACACTAATTACGTGTTGATCTTCAAATGTGTATTTCGTACTTGCCAATTCTGGAAAATCTCATGCAATTCTCGGTGTGATTTCCTTGCAGTATATGGACCGGTGAGCTCATGTTAATTTTAAGTTCGATAACCTTTTAAAGGAACATTTTGTGAAAGTAATGAATATTGTCCAAGGTGAGTTCCTTTTTTTGGATACATAGTTCGCAGACAAAACGTATTCTTAGCATAATTTAATGTACTGATATCCTGTTTTATACATTATGTACTTTAAAAACAATTTGCTTGTTTTGTTAAAATCAATTTACACAATAAGTCAAATACAAATTAGTGTTATTCATGAACCAGTAGTAAGTGTAAATGTAAATCTGTAGTGTAAATCTTAAAATGACGTCTTTTATTAATATACATTTGAATCATAATTCAGCACAAACGATCAGTAAGGCATGTTTGAAGTTTCCATTCACTGTGTTATTTGTGATGTACATTACTTACTTAAACACGTCCGTTGGAATGTTTCAAACAAACGTTTGGATGTATTTAATTAAATAAATAACCTTTCAAAGGTATTGGATAACTTGATGAAATAAAACATGTGAAACCC
The DNA here is from genome assembly GCF_020536995.1 of Dreissena polymorpha. Lineage (NCBI taxonomy): Eukaryota > Metazoa > Mollusca > Bivalvia > Myida > Dreissenidae > Dreissena > Dreissena polymorpha. The sequence continues at coordinate 58,780,641 of NC_068364.1, read as the reverse complement.
ATCATATTAAACAGATGATTACAACTTATAACAAGTCTCTTAAAAGATACCCATCGATATATATGTTAGTATATATGAAATTAACACTCCCACTCACAAAGTGCGAATAATTCAATTCAGCATTTTGATAAAGCGACTTAACAGGGATAAAAGCTATCATTGAACTGTCAAATAATTCATTAATAAATGTTGATATTTCATTGCATTATATACAAGACAAATCGAAATTAGTTTGCTCGGCAACAAACCTACTTGATATAGGGTTTTACTTGAATGAACTCAATTAACACAGATATACATCAAAACCCAATTGTTATTAACTTTCTGAAAACGTTTACATTTTATAAATTGCTTATAAAATGGCCTATCACAAGTAGCGATGTTTAGAAAAATGTAACCGTATTTTTACTTGCTTGATTATTTTGATTTCATTTTTAGCTTGACTATTATATATGAAATTTATATAGTGGAGCTATCCTACTCACCCCGGCGTCGGAATGAGCGTCTGCGTAAGCGTTAGCGTTAGCGTCTGCGTTAGCGTGCAAATGTTAAAGTTTTCGTACTACCCCAACTATTTTCTTTGTCCCTTGACATATTGCTTTCATATTTTGCATACTTGTTTATCAACATGACCCCAACCTATAAACAATAGCAGACAACTCTATTAAGCATTTTGTCATAATTATGATCCCTTTTCCACTTAGAATATGCAGCAAATGTTAAAGTTTGCGTACTGTCTAAACTATTTTCAATTTCCCTAGACACATTGCTTTCATAATTTGCATACTTGTTTACCAACATGACCCCAACCTATAAACAAGAGCAGACAACTCTATCAAGCATTTTGACATAATTATGGCCCCTTGTCCACTAAGAATATGCAGCAAATGTTAACGTTTGCGTACTACCCCAACTATTTTCAATGTCCCTTGACATATTGCTTTCATATTTTGCATACTTGTTAACCATCATGACCCCAACCTATAAACAAGAGCAGACAACTGTATCAAGCATTTTGACAGAATTATTGCCCCTTTTATACTTAGAATATGCATATTATTGATAATTCTATGTTAAAGTTTTCGTACTACCCCAAATTATATTTCCTATATCCTTTGACATATTGCTTTTATATTTTGCATACTTGTTTACCAACATGACCCCAACTTATAAACAGGAGCATACCACTTTATCAAGCATTTTGAATATTTATGGCCCCTTCTACACTTATATAATTGAACATTTTGCTTAAATTGCCATAACTTCTTTATTTATGATCACATTTTATTATTGTGACAAAACAACACTTACCTGACTACCACAATAGATTCCACCCAAACAATACCCTTGGCCCCTACCCAGAATCCCTTCCCCCCACCCCACATATAATAAATTACCCCACCCCACATTATACTCCTCTCTCACCCCCACCCCCCCTACCCCACCAATTTTTTTTAAACATCATCTAATAAATTACCACACACCACATTATAACCCCTTCTCACCCCCTACCCCCCTATCCCCCAATTTTGTTTTTCCTTTTTTATTTTTGAAAGGTCGTCTAATAAATGACCACACCCCACAATATTTCCCCTCTCAACACCACCCCCAAACAAATGTTTTTTTCCTTTTTTTAATTTTGAAAGATCGTCTTATAAATTATTAAATATGAACAATTATTTCCCCATGATGGCTTATGTTATACTGTCAAGCACTCGAATAGTCGAGCGCAATTATATTTTTAATCAGAAATACGCGTACTTTGTTGTTATTGATAAGTCATGGCGTTACATTCCCAACAGTTTCTTATATGACAAAATAGAAAAATATATAAACAAAGAAAACGTTATTGCTTTTTGTGTAAAAGCCTTTAATATTTCCTATTAAATCGACACAATTTACACATTTTTACTCGGGCAAATAACCTTGAACATATTTATTTTCTTATTTAGTCCATTACTACGGAGTAAAGAAATCTTCTGTTTAATAAGCATTGAAATGCAGAATATTAAAGCGATGTCTATTGTTATGTCTTCGCTGTACAACATATTATTGTTTAATGAAATGTGTTTGTGTACTTGGACATTATTGTTGAAGAACCTGGAACGTGGATTATGTTACAACATGTCGAGTTTATTGTAACGAGTGTCTATTTCATCGTCGGGTATAACATTTATGTGTATATGTTCTCACACCACTATAAGTAACACGTAACCAATAGAGGATATCTCGTGGCCATGCATTAGAAAAGACAAAAACATAAGCAACTTATTAAACATATTATGGAAACAGTGCCGTCAATACATTCCAGTCAGATTCATTCAGAAAGTATGTTCTTGAATTTTTGAAAACGCTAGTTTCGAAAATGGTTTCAACAAAAGCGTTTATAAATAATACTTTACTTCGGTCATTTTATCTTATTAATGTTTCATTTTGTATCGCAAAGGAAATATACATTAGTATACAGATTTACAATTGCAGTTAAATTATATGCATTGTCTCACTTATTTGAGATGTAATTATATCAAAGTGCTATGATGCTATGCTTATGCACATTTACACTCAATGTTGATTGCATGGTTTAGTGTGAGGTTTATCATAAATTTTCTCCTGACAATGTGCATGGAGTTTTACATTGATATCATACTCAAAAACCAATAATGGTGAAAATGGTGAATTACGTGCCATACTGTATATAGGTATACATGCATTGATAGCTTATTATTGCATAAACTCTATCTATTGTGCCCTCTGGCGGGGTGCAGAAACTTGGCAAAAGGAGGGCTTGAACGTGAGAAATCGTGCGATTCACGTGCCGTTCAAGCCTTGTTATGTGTTTTTCATATCCATAATCATCTAGTCCACGCGCAGTTACTTTTCTTCTCCAGCCTTCGACGACTTTCCAAGCATAAATGGGGAACTGAATAAGCACCAGTTTCCTCATGCATGCAGGGATAATGACTATTTCAATCCACTTTTCAAGTTATACCATCTGCACTCTCTTGACAACAGCTTTATTTTATTGGCAACGTCAATGAAATTTAGATTATTTACTCAACACTTTCAAAAAACTTTGCTGTAAATGTAAGCGTTTCTGCTGTAAATTCCAAAATAATTCCTCATTTCTTACTTTGCGCGGATGCATTTCAACTTTGCATTAATCCACTGTTTCAACACATTTTAAATCGAAAACTGCTTATCCAAAGGTAAAGCCTCGTCATTTCGGATGATGACCGAGTGAGGCATATGTAAAACACAACCTTGAACTGTATTGAAATAATCGAATTATTTTGTCGATGTCGAATGAACAAAACATATTTGTTTTAATGTTATTTAATATTATTTTGATATGTGTGATTTGTTTATGCAATAATAGCGAAAATACACATTTTCTCGGACATGATCATCTGCGGGCGCTCTTAAAATCCGTTCTTGCCCGAATGCCCACGAGGGCAGGAACGGATTTGAGAGCGCCCGCAGATGATCATGCCCTCGAAAACGTGTATTATCCCTATAAAAATCAATAAATTGATGCACGTATAACAATATCGTTTCATGTCATCGTTTCAAGCAATACACCAAATTTAAATGATGATTATTTATATTCAACCTTATTTCCTCACTACAGAGCCTTTGTAGTGTACATTCTAACATTCTTGAATATTTGACCAGGGAACGCAATAAGCCATTTTAATATTAGGGAAAAATTCGACTTGTAATTACGCTCATTGTGGCCCACACAATACGTCAAACCCGTATTATTCATCACGAAAACCCCACTGGGATACGAAGCTTTGCTCTCAAACAATGGCTTTAATTATAGTGTGTCCAAACCTGAGGCAACAAATGATCATTTTGATAGAGGTTGTATCTAAATGTCACTCTTCTGAGAGACTGTTTAAAGAGAACAGTCCAGTTGAAGTATTTAATATTTTGCGCTATATTACGTGCTTCAGTTCATATGTGTGTATGTCTACTCTTGCGATTCAGACTGTGATGGTATGTAAGAATTGATAAACAAGTAAGCATATTGCTTGAGCACAACAATCAATATTATCATCATACAAGTATGCGTTGTACATATCTTAATTCAGAAACGACATATTATCCATATTAAAACAATAAGTATTTAAAGTCAAACTTCTGTAGCGCTTGTGTTGCCGTGTTGCTAGGGCGCTGGATGGGTCAGTTCACGATTCTTACCTGTTAATACGTGAGACTCTATCGTTTAGACATCCAGATAATTCACATTACCCAGAACATAACGAGCTGGACTCATTTATAAATCAATACCAGATGATACAGAACGTACCATGTATTTGTCTTAGGCCAAGGATGATATTAAATATAGGGATAATACACGTTTTCGAGGGCATGATTATCTGCGGGCGCTCGAAAAATCCGTTCCTGCCCGGGTACGCAGAACGAGGGCAGGAACGGATTTTGAGAGCGCCCGCAGATGATCATGTCCGAGAAAATGTGTATTTTCGCTATTATTGCATAAACAAATTTCACATACAACAATAAATTAAAATAACATTGAAAACAATGTTTTGTTTATTCGATATCGACAAAATAATTCGATTATTTCAATACAGTTCAAGGTTGTGTTTTACATTTGCCTCACTCGGTCATCATCCGAAATGTCGAGGCTTTACCTTCGGATAGGCAGTTTACGATTTAAAATGTGTTTAAACAGTGGATTAATGCAAAGTTGAAATGCAGCCGCGCAAATTAAGAAATTAGGAATTATTTTGGAATTTACAGCAGGATCGTTGAAGGTACATAATCACTTAAATTTACAGCATAGTCTTTTGAAAGTGCTGAGTAAATAACCTTAACTTCATTGACGTTGCCAATTCAATAAAGCTGTTGTCAAAAGAGTGATGATGGTATGAGTTGAAAAGTGGATTGAAATAGGCATTGTCATTATCCCTGCATGCATGAGGAAACTGGTGCTTATTCAGTTCCCCATTTATGCTTGGAAAGTCGTCGAAGGCTGGAGAAGGGAAGTAACTGCGTGTGGACCAGATTATGGATATGAAAAACACATAACAGGGCTTGAACGGCACGTGAATCGCCTTGTTAATGCACGATTTCTTCCATGCAAGCCCTCATTTTGCCAAGTCTCTGCACCCCACCAGAGGGCATTATATATAAAGTTTATGCAATAATGATATATATATGTGTATCTCAGCATATTTAAGTATGGATCTCCGATAAAGTTTAGTATTTTATAATGAACTAGAGGATATTTGTTTTTTTCATTGCATGATCCTCCTTGATTTTATTCTATTGATAACAATACTCAACTAGCGGCGCGGCCAGCAGCGAAAAAAAAGTTCTTTATTCGCGAGTGCAATATTTGATAAATCAATGAATACAACACATTTAATGTTATGTAAGTGTCAATGTTACAGGTTTGTGTGTTATGACGTTAGACAAGAAGAATGTGTGCTTAACAAAGTTAGTAATAGTTTAACAAATTTATGTTAGCTCGATTGTAAAATTAACATAATATGTGCATGATTGCAGCTAGAATATAGTTTTTATGATATTTTAATGGATTGGAAACTCGTGTTTTATATATTCTTTAAGCATTTGAATTTGTTTGGACGGTAACCGACAATACTAGACGAATGTAAGCCATGGAAAATAATGCCAGTTTTCATTTGTTGTTTTATAAAATCATATAATAAAACTTAAACATATGAACTGTAAACACTCACCTACACGTATGAAATACTACTATTAGAGTTTGTGTTGTAATTGGCAAGAGTAGAGGGGAAGGTGTATGTAAATGTCAATTTTTTCATACAACCACATACAAATACACTAATTAACACACACGGAAAACAAATACTTGTGATAAAAAATGTAATCGGTATACTATGAACATGTTATACTAACCACAGTATCGTTTAATGTAACGTTTCGTATTTACACGTTAATCCATTTAAACGTTTATATATGTGTATTCGATGTAAATAATGACTTTACATTAATTTAATTAAGAAGATTAAATACTTATACTTTTCTAAATAACATCCTGTTGTACTATCGACGCGTAAAACCATACACTAGTATTTGGGTAATGCAAGAAGACAATCATATCCGACTGAATGCTTATATTCAATCGAATAATTTTTGTTAAAAAATGTTAGGCCGTAAAATAAATTACATGCGTATAAATCGGTGCAAAGAGCTTCAGGGACAAATACGGTCCACTTAATGTCTCAATCAATCAGAAATGTATCCTTTAAAACACGCGACTGTTTTGGAAAGTTAGATTTTATTCATGTCAGAATGCGTGGTAGGAATTAATTGAAATATATCTTGTGCAAACATGTTGGCTGTATAATAAATCAGACTCATGACAACCGTGAGGGGTACACTTACATCCGACATACTGCCTCAATCAATCAGGAGTTGAAAAAAACATATATAAACAGGACATACACTAAACCGTATACGATATAAAAGAGAAACATATGTTTGATTTAATAATAACGTGCACGAAATACATTAGGCAATTAGTGCTCAAATGTAAAACGTTTCGTTAAGATAGATTTGTTTTCTAAGAACAGAAATAAGTAACGTAGCTCCAAGTCTTCATTGGCGCTAAGCTTTCTTAAAAAATCAGTATCCACGCCTTCTTATCGAGAGAGTATGGGGTAAGTAAGATTTTAATTAGCATTAAAGTATGGTGTGTAAATAGTATTATCTTAAACGTTGCATAAGATACATGAACCAATCGTAACAGTATTTACAAGTTTATAAAATGTTAACATGTCTCCCATTTCGCATGATGCAATTCTATATTTTTCAATCGTAGTTTTACTTTTTTAATAAAGTGTACGTCATTATATGCGTATAAACATCAGCATATGTACGTTTCCGAATGCTGTCTAATACAAAAGGAAAACTATTAACACATCGCATACATTAATATTTAGCTGTTAAGTGTGATTGATCGAATTGAATATACTTGGTCTGGTTTTGATCTACACATATATGATGTGTCAAGAAACATTTTATATCGAGCAGGTTCGCCAGCCAGTCTGATAAATACATGTCTTGATTGTACATAATTGCATACTAAGTGTGTCCATATATAATATATTTCGTTGGTGTCGCTTCTTCGGAATATCCGGTTAATACCGTCGAAATTACAACACCACTGCATTTTAACGAATTACATTTTGTAAATGTCTTAACAAACAAGAATGTAATTGAGAGAAAAGCCGTCGTTTGTTTTAGTTGTGTTACATTTTAAAATATAACAATGATAATCGTTGCAAAACCTGTCTACTGAAGAATGTAATTACGCAATGTGCTTGCTTGATTATAAAGAATGTTTCCACACAATACGCAGGTATAACTTGATTTTACAATTGAGAGAGGATGGTTTCCAAAGGTTGGCTTATTAATTGATTGCGTGATGACTAGTTAAAAAAATATGACTTTAAAAAACATTATAATAAATTAAATGATTTATATTTTTCCATTTGTCATAACATAATAAGAACAAAATAGTGTATATAGATCACAATAAAAAATAACAAATGCTAATAATACAATTAATTTACGTTCAACTAGTTCTTTAATAGTACTTCCTCAGGTACAATTAATACCATCGTTGTTATAACCGTAGCATAGTTTGTCTGATACTTGTTATCATAGTGTTAACATTCGGTGGCTTAAGCGAATTTTGGAGATAAAGTGTCAGGATCGCATCTCACGCAGCGACGTACTAGAACATGCTGGAATCCCAAGCATGTATGCCATTTTAACACAACGCCGCCTCCTTTTGCTTGGCACCGCGCGCCGAATGGAGGATGGGCGCCTACCAAAGGACGTCATGAACGGCCAGCTTGCAACTGGCACGAAAACCGTGGGTCGCCCAGTCCTCAGGTACAAGGATGCTTGCAAGAGGGACTTCAAAGCCTGCGGAATCGCAACAGTCACCTGGAAGACTCTGGCCGAGGATTGCACCGATAGGAGACAGGCAAATCATAAAAGAATCGAGGCAGCCAAGGCAACAAGATTCGGGCATGCGACTCGAAAGAGAAGCATGCGAAAAGCTTGCGCCGCCATTTTCCCGACTGCAATCCCCTTTTCGTGCGTGTTGTGCAACAAGGACTGTCACTTCCGCATCGGCCTGCTAAGCCAATGCAGGCGTTGCGCCCTGAATTGGCAAACAAATCGCATCAGCATAGTTTCCGAGACTCAGCTCTGCAAACCAAACCAACCACGGCGTTAACTGTTATGTTAAGTATGCAAACTGGAAAATGCAACAAATTATAATTTGATCCAGTGGTGTTGTTGTCGAATACAGTGTAGGAGTGAAGGATTTGTGGTTATCACTTTTGGGATCCATGATTCCACTGAGTACTGCTATATAATAACAAAATAACAAACATTCATGAATAAGTACAACATTAAACATGTCGTTAAATGTATTACAAATTGTATATTGAAAAGGTCAATAATAATGGCCGTGCATTATTGTTGGTATGCACAATACATGTAAAATAGTATAAAGATGTAGGTCTGTTAAGTAATGGTCTAGTTGTTTACTTCCATACCCCTCAATTTTGAATCCTGGTGAGGTTTACTAAATGAAACAGTGTGTGTTTTATTATAATGATAATTTTGTCAAGATACAACGATTTAGTGTTATGGTATTTTAAATTATAAACAGATGATGAGAATGGCAAATGCGGTTCAATAAATGAGAACAGTCTGTTCAACTTCATTATTATCCTATCATCCGGTGGGTGATGATTGTTCAAAACCCTAAATCAGTATGTTGACAGATTAAGCTTTAAATTAGTTCAGACTTTGCATCAGGAGATAAATAGAGCACGTAAATTTAATTTGTGACTTTCATGGAATCAATTGGCGAAGACGCTGAGTAATTTTCTTACTTGATACAATACACACTATTTTTTACTGGAACGTCATTGAAAAATTACCGAAACTGCCATTGCTTGCAATCGGTCACTTGCCTTAAATAAAGGACCAACTAATTGTTTTAAATGAAAATTCAATACTGCTCCAGCAGCTGGAGTTTCACTACTTTATATTGCAACCGTACGCTCATTTTTGTATAAACAATGCATTAGCTATCACGCGTGTATTCTCAAATAATGGTAAATGTTTAACACATAGGATCGTTTCCTTTACAACTAATGCATTTTAAATAGCATTTAGATGAAACATTATTGCACGCGTGGGTAATGAATAATTAAATGTGTATGATAAATTAATTTCGATACGCATTCGATGAACACAGTTTTATCGTTGTAACAAATATATACAAACAAATATATACATGATAAATCGAAATAAGTTGACCAGCGAACAATGCTTTTTATGCCCCCGGGTAGGGTGTCATATAGCAGTTGAACTATCCGTCAGTCCGTCTGTCAGTCTGTCAGACTAGAGGGAGGTCGACGTCGAGCCGCCACAAGTGAAAGCTTGATGGGCGGTATACAAGAGTGGACAACCCTTCCCTGTGATGGAATTCTCTCAGCAGTGCACAACAGACCTGACTGAAGGGGAATTTCTGTATCGTCGTCCCTCATTTCCCAGCAACGGCCTAACCGGTCAAGTGATTGATTAATGATTATCAAATTGTCTGGTTAAAATGAACTCAGGAAGTAGATACACCGTACAATGGTTGCGATGTTTATATCATCACAGACGATAGACATTTCAACATAATGCATTGGGTACAAGAACAAAAAGGTACAAGGTCAAACACGCAGACGCACATATAATGATAAGTCTGTGGCATGAATTAACGGATAGTTTTACGATACAGTTGCAAATTTTAGACGCCATATAAATGCTCGCATCAATAAATACGAATACAAAAGTCAGCCATCTTCAATACATCAAACTGACACATTTCATTTGAAATTAAGTGTCGTGATGGAAAAAATGTCACATAAGTAACATATCAAAGTGAATACGCAAATCAGCTTTTGTATGAGAAACAACAAAGTGTTGACGATATTAAGCTTAGGGCTACATTTGCAATGTTGCCAAACATTACCTGACAGATCACGCACTTTGAAACAGTAAATCAAGATGCAAAACAATTCCGAATGACATTTCATTTCCGGCAAACAAATTATAATTGCCAGTGGGCTTAAATCTTCTTACGGACACACTTCGCAGCGGATATGTAAACGTAGTCCCAGAAAACCGGCCACTGCAAGTGTTATTACTGTGTTGGATTGTTTAACGATCATCTGAACATTTTAAGGACAGAAACGTCAGAGCATTTGGCCACAGGCACTATTCCGAAAGAAGTGATTTGGCGATATTGCACTTAAATGATAATGTTTCTCGCAATTTTATTTCATACTAGTATCTTGATCGGATACGGTCTCGGTAGATATTACGTTGAACTCAAACTCTTCCTGGAAACCCTTATTAACAGAACAAAACAAATAAATGTATTCTAACTTAAGCATGTAAACCTCCTCATAATTTAAAAACATATACAATGACAGCATGTGTTTTAAGTACATATTCAATAATAGCATGAGATTTAAATACATATAAAATAACATCACGTGATTAAAATACATATACAACAAAAACATGTGATTTAAATACCTATAGAATAACATCATGTGATTGAAATACATGTACCATAACAACATGTGATTTAAATACATATACAATAACATGGGATTTTAATAAATACAAAAACACATAATTTTAAGAAAGATCAATTTATATAAAACAATTGGTAAACATGTTTTCGCCATTTCGTGAGAATGGTAATACATAGTTATGCAATAATGGCAAAAGTTGTTATATAATTGTAACACTCATTACACAAGTACATGTATGTACCTAATTATGTGCCTAATTATTGATAAGATAAAAATCTATATAACATGTTACAAATTACAGTTAAGACTGCCGCAGGAGAGAGAGTTGAGGGGGTGGGGGTCAAATATCTTAAACTGAGCATTGACACACATCTACATCAATTGTATTCATAAAAACATTGTTAAATATATTTGGTGTATATTTACATTAAATATATATTGTAGGGATGGCAAATTTATTCGAATATGCGATTGAATGGCCGGTATTCGAATAATAGAACTGATATTCGCATATTCGCATTAAAAAAAGTAATTGCCCTTATATTTAATGACTTGCGAGCCGCTTACTAATTGGCACCCGAAATCATTTGGGATAAACATGTTTGGTGTGACGTTCTTACTGTCAAACTGATTACGCGGTCCGTATCAGCGTTGATTGCGCAATGCAATATACGCACTCGAAGAAAGGCCCCGAATTGTTTTTTGTGAATGGGGTGCCAACTAACGGCTTCAATTGACTTGTTAATAATAATTAAGTTTCTGTGATTACAGTACGAACAGCCATTCAAATGTGTGAATTACTCACATTGCGCAATGCAATAAACACACTATGAGAAAGGGCCCGAAATGTGTTTTTCAATTAGGTGCCAATTATGCTTCTTTATATAAACTTACATGCAATCGTTACTTTAAAATTTCAAATAAAAATAAAATTCTATGACATGATGTTTTTCCTCTTAGTTATGCCCGAATACAGTATCGGTCATTGTATTAGCCGACAGCTATGCAATTATTCGATAGGAACGTAAATTAACAGCCTCGTATTCAGCAAACGGATATAACTTACAAAACAATGGAAGTTAACACAGAACAAGTTTCACTCTTTTCTAATATATTTCGCCTAAATAGGCTTTTTCAAAGTTTGTTTTTACATGAAAGCTACGTTTTCTTTCTATTTCTTAACACAACAATTGTATTTCTGTGTCAATTTATATTTAATATCCCTACTGGATACGAAACTGAGTAATAGAAGTTTAACCAATCCAGTCGTTTTATGCGAATATTCGAATATTCGATTGAATTGATTTGCGAATATTCGAATACCGATATATTATATTGTTATTCGTAGAGAAGAGTATGTTACATGCTGATTTATATTGTTCATTATATACCGCGATCGCGTTTATACTTCTTGATCCGTAATTCGTTATTGTTCCTATTCATGCATTACAAAGTTTTTGATCTAAAATTATTATATACAACTTGAAAATTTATTTAACATTTCCAATTTAATCTTACAACATGTTGTCAACATTTTGAACAACGTAAAGTGTTATTTTGTCACTTAATCAACATAATCATGTGTCAAAAAGCATTCGAGTATAAAATCTTTATAATGCACTATCGAAATGCCGGTCTGGAAATTACATATATAACATATACGCATCGCAATGTCGACGTTAGACACGTCTTTTTTAGATAAATATTTAAGTAACTACAAGTCCTATACGTGAAATACAGTTTCAAAAGTGTATAAACAAATCAATATCTTAGACTAAATTTATTCACACTCCTACATAAATGTGTATTCATGCCTCTTGTTAGAACCTCGACCCTTATGGTTTTGGAATAACATAATCACAGAAGAGTTAACACGTTGCCAAAGCGATCTCAAATTTGTGGCACCCACGGTTTGTTGACTGCACTTCCCTAGAAACAATGTCGAACACTCGATTCACCAATACAGGCAATAAATTTGTGAAAATAATGAAATAATAATGTGGACTTACTGCTAACAGGAGAAAACTGTTGCCGAAAGATTTGATAATTATAGATGCTTGGTTAGAGGAACATTTTGCCTTTTCGGTTAGTCACTGTCATCAATTGTGATTAAAGTAACTGTTTATAAAATGCTGACCTAGCCTTAAGAAATGTTTTTAATTAATGATATATGCTGAAAGGATATACTCGAAGAAATGGCATATAACAAATACACTGTAACCACCGCGAAAGTATTATGATTAAAAATATTTCCGATCCGGCGTGAGAAACTAATGTAAAAGACTCACACGCGATGGATGACAACTGTGTATTTATAAACGAATATTACAATGTTTTTAGTAGTGTCTGGGTGTTTGATTTTATTTGAATTAAGCTAATACATATAAAATGTGGCGACATTTTTTTTCAAAACGCGTCTGAGTATAACATAGTATTTGTATTACTTGTTGACGTATACAACTCAAAGACGCGTCGCAAACGTTTAATATGTAATTTGACAGTTTCATTTTAAAAATAAATGTTGGTCGAGCATGATTGTTTTCTGCTGCAGCAGACGTTAAAGTTTCGACCCCTTTTGTGCGTCATAGACTACAGCTTGGATAATAGTAACGCGAATGCTTGTTTCTGAATAACACAACAAATTTAAGTTTAATCTACTTGTATCATATTTTCTCTAATGTTGCGACACAAAATGAATATTATTGAAGTGTAAAACTTATAGACGCTTCGAAAACGTTAAACATTTTATTCGACAGGTGCATTGACTACAGCTCGGAGAATAATAATGCGAATGCTTGTTTCTGAATAACACACCAACTCAAAGTGCACTTGTATCATACTTTCTCTACGTTAACATTGAAATGACCGAACGTTGTCTGATAAAAAATATTTATCATACCACCGCATTGGTATCTGCCTGATATAACGTTGCCTGATTTATTTTTATATCATGGTCAACAGGAAGTTCTTAAATGAGTCAATGTTTGGAGTTACGTGGAATTTGCAATAAAGTCAACAATTTCTATCAACATGAATCAGCTCAACAAAAAAACAAACAATTGATACCAAGAACGTAATATTTTATTCTAGTTTAAAGGGGACTTTTCATGTTTGGGTAAATTGACAAAATTGAAAAAAGTTGTTTCAGATTCGCAAATTTTCGTTTTAGTTATGATATTTGTGAGGAAACAGTAATACTGAACATTTACCAATTTCTAAAATAGCCATTATATGCATCTTTTGACGATTTAAAAACACGAAAATTATAAAGCGTTGCAACGCGAAACGAATTAATAACTTGGAGATTTCTGTTGTTGTCGTTCTATTGTGTGAAACTACGAGGATTGATTATATGAAGTATAAAATACACCGGACTTTGTATTCGGAAGTGGTCTAAGTGGGAAAGTTTTAACTCCATGACTCGAGGGCTTAGTGGTTCGAGCCCTGCTGAGGGTTACCTTTTTTTCTTTTTTTAAATTTTGTTCTTGATATTTTACTGGAGCTTTTTATATCCAATGGTAACATTTATCGATATAAAGCATTTAATGACAAACTTCAAAACATGCCAAAATCATCACCACAGCCCGCACTACTGAAGTTAAATGACGTCATCAATGGGGCAATACATCTTAAATATCGATATAGTCATTGCACTCGAAAGTGTTTCACAGAAAGTCAAGACAAATGATAACTGTATGCTAATCCCCAACTATTTAAACAAACGATTTAACACGCTCATGTCAATATTAACACTATAATCAACATGTCAGTTTCAATACACATCTCCTAAATGGCGTCTCCAATGTATTCGGTGAAGTATGTTTTTCGATTAAATTTGTCGCTGCAGTCCATTCCTGATTTCCAATTCAAGACGTTTATAATTACAGCGGGTGTACTCTTCCTATTCGTAGTGCAAACAATTTGTTTTTCTCTATACGAAGTTTAAAATAAGCGATTATTCGTGTCGTCTTTTCGAACGCCTTTGCTACATGTGTGTCAATGTGTAAAAGCCGGATCAGCAAAATCAGCGGGGATCCGTACATTTTGAATATAAAAATGGATTGCTTTGCAGATTTTTAGGAAAATGTGGTATGAAAAACAGAAAAAACAGGTTACTGCCCCATCGTTTTGTAATATATCAGGCTCGGCACGAATAAAATAACGGCTCGGCAAGTCTCGCCGTTATATTATTCTAAGCGTCGCCTGATATATGACACAACGATGGGACAGTAACATGTTATTCTCTATATAAAGCAAGCAAGTAGGTTTCTCAAATTATAGAATTACGCAATATTTAAGGGAATTAATTATCAAGTCATTAGTGTAACAACAGAACAACTAATATGATACTACGCTGTTATAAATATCAGACACAAAAGCAACACATTAATATAAACCTGCTTATAATTCATCAGGTAATTGACTGTTGACAGAAGAGACGTTGTATATAAGGATACGCAAAAGGCTGACTTCTCTTTTCTGTCAAAGTTCATACATATAGGATCTGGCACGAGTTGTCATATCATACCATATTTTATTAAACGAGTTCAGGAATTTTGTTAGTAACTAAGCCAATGAAAACGCTTAAAATGTTGTATTACACATGTGTACTATAAACAAATATGTAATGGTTGTATTACATGGAAAACAGGGTATAGCATGTGATAAAATGCTATACTTTTTCTTAACCATCGTTGGATCGATATACTGATGTAGTACTTTTTACTTAAAAAAATAAATCGAATTGATATATGAATTGTTTACTGATAAAATGTACCATCACACGCATGTTTGTGTTTTATTCTTGTAGTTATATAATTGATTATAGACTAAACTCCAAAAAGTTCACGTGCTCATGACGTCTTAATTGACAATATGACACAAAATATTTTAGTTTCCGCAACAAAAAATAGGTCGCTGAGATAACATGTGTTTTATTTATTTGAAAACATGGTGGAATAGATTTTATCTTAACGAGCGCATGTGCAACCGCTTGCAATGTCGAATGAAAATATATACAGATGAACTCGTTATTTATAGGAACAGTCTTTGCTATAACTGCAATTACTGAATGACTACTATATAAATGACATAAATTGTAGAGTAATGATGAAACGAATTTGTCGTTTGTCAAAACAGCTTATATACGCTGTGGTTCTTACAAAGATTTTGGTTCCTGTTTTTAAATGGTAGATTAACATGATTTACATTTTAAATTAAAATCGTGCAATTCCCGTTCCCAAACAGGTGTGTGATTGCTTAATATATCTCAAAAGCTTAGCGAATTCCAATCTAAAGGGGCATTAAATGTAGATTTGATTATTGTTCCGTTCAATGAAACATTTGATGTGAGTTTGTTTAAATAATTTAATACATTTAGAATCCAAATAAAACACAAATGTAAACTTGAAATGGGTATTTTTAAAGCATAAATTAAAATTTATATAAACAATAATTGTTAATATTTCATAGTAAAAACACTCTTTAATTCTAATATTTCGCCCAAACGGGCTTTATCAAAGTTTACAAATACGAATTCACTACATAGTTATAACTGTCGTATACACCAATAAAGTAAATGTTTTACAACGTCAAATATGACAGGAAATGACGTCATGACGTCGTACTTTACCATGCGATATACAATTGCGCCAAAATACATAATATACATGACATTTCGTTGTATGGTTCTTATACTTGATCAGGAATTCATGCCCATTGTAATTTTCCAAATTGAATTTGATAATAAAAAGTATTACAATAACATCATATTGTTATATCAATAATAATAACTATATTAATGATAACAATAATTACTATAATAATAATATAGATATTTACTGTACCAACCTAAAAATAATATTCACAAAATCAAAATTCCTATTTTGTAGTCAGCACTATTACTATAATATCTCAACATTAATTCTTATTGACTATATTTATCAACATTTAAACAAATTGAAATGATTAATAATTAATTATTTATAATAATTTTAATTCCAATCTTTTAAATGAAGTTAAATTCTAATGTATTGTGTTCATACATATGCACACATATATACGCATTCCTTCACACATGTACATATTCACTCATATACTTGCACATATAATTACAGGTACACAAATAAACACCTACATGTGTACATACATACACATATACATATATATATACACACCCACACATATACTCATATATACCCACATACATATCCACCCTCTCACATACTTACGCTCGCATGCACTATTGTTGGAGAATTATGCATTTTGAAAATAGTTATCGTTACTTAAACTGTCTACACGAATCTCGTATTGGCCTACACTATCGCCTATAATTCTGCCATACTAAATCGGAAGCTGCTTTTGTGTTAAGTCCATTCGGAACTTCTGTCTTTAACAATTGAATCCAGTTAAGTTCTTTTATCTTGCGGTAGTAATCCGAATTGTCTCTAATATTTTGTAAAACACATACTCCCATGTCTTCTACACTATGTTGTCCGGAGTTAAAATGTTCAGCAACAGGTTTGCTTCTGTGGTGCCTTGTATCTGCCTCATGCTCCTTTAATCGTTCTTTTAGTGAGCGTGATGTCTCCCCCACATAAACTATTTTGTCACACTGTATACAGTTTATTCCATAGATGACGTTACATGCTTCACAGGTCTGCCTTTTGCTAATGGTCACTCCACTCACCCCTCCACGGTTGTGCAACCCCCTTGTTAGCATGTCACACACTACACACTTTTTGGTGCATCTTTCTACTGGATTGACCTCCCTTGTCATAGTACGATTGGTTTTTTCATGCACTAATATATCTGCTATGTTCTTGTCTCGTCTGTATGCAACAATAGGCATTTCATTAAAAACTTCCTTCATTCTATTCGACTCGTGCAGTAGAGGTAGGTGCTTTTTCACAATATCGTGTATGCGTGGTAGTTTTTTCGAGTACGTAAGTACAAGTGGAACTCTTTTCATGTTTTTCTTCTTGTCTTCACTTGGTTTCAAAAGAGTATCCCTATCCAGCTTGTCTGCTCGATCAAATTGCCTGTCAATGATCTTTCCGCTATAGCCACGTCTACGAAGATAGTGTTTTAATTTTTTCTTATGGACCTGATAATCTGTATCTTTAGAACAGATTCTTTTCAGTCTAATGGCTTGACTATATGGAATGGCTTCTTTTGTTTTTCTTGGATGGCTTGATTTGTAGTTTAAATACATGTGCTTGTCTGAGGGTTTTGTGTATAAAGATGTTATTACTTTCCTATCTTCTATCTTCACGATAGTATCCAGAAATACTATTTCTTTCCCACCAACTCTCATTTCTACTTGAATACTTTCATCAATCTGGTTTGCAAACATAAGGAACTCATTAAGTTTTTCCAGTCCATGTGTCCAAAATCCAAATCCATCGTCGATGTATCTTTTGTAAAAGATTGGTATGAACTCATTCTTCATTAGTTCTTCATCCCATTTACGCATATAGGCACATGCAAAATTCCTCCCCAACTTTGAGCCTATGGCAACTCCTTTTCTTTGTTTATACTCAGTCCCATTGAATGTTATAATATTGTTGTCAAGAACGGTGGTTATCATTTCTTCTATTGCTTTTGAAGGGATGGTTTTGTCTGTTCTAGTTTCAAGTGCTTCTCTACATGCCTCTAAGCCTTTTTGTTTAGGAATGGATGGATAAAGTTTTATAACATCAAAGCAGAAAAACATTGTATTTTCTGGAATTTCATTGGGGATTTCTTGCAGTTTTGTCAGAAAATCTGTTGTATCTTTAATATAACTTGGTGTTGTTTCTACAAACTCATTCAACTCTTTCTCTGCAACTTCTGCCATGTTTTATGTGGCCGTCCTAATGCCATTCACTATTGTCCGGTATGGATTGTTATTTTTATGGATTTTTGGATTTCCTTTTAACTTTGCTTCTTGGGGGTGTTTTGGTATTAAGTAATCTTTCAGTTCCTGGTCAATAAGGCCGTCTCTATATAATTTATTTGCTACCTTTTTAACCGCCCTGCTTGCTTCATGTTTACACTTTCCGTTGTTTTTTTCATAAGAATCACATTCATTCATTTCCTTCTCCAGATTTTTGATATAGTCCTCGGTATTAACGACCACAACTCCTGATCCTTTGTCTGCGGGTCGAATGATTATACTTGAATCATTCAGCAAGCTTTGTAAGGCTTTTGATTCTTTGTCACTTATATTTGACTGAACTCTGTCTTTAAGTCCATATAGTATCTCTCGTTTTACCGCGTCAATATATGTATCAAGACTTTTTTCTCTCCCAGGTGTTGGTGTAAATCTACTTTTTTTCTTCATCCATGGTTTGATATTATCTTTCTCCTGATCATTTTGTTTATCATGGAAATACTCTTTAAGACGCATGCGTCTTTCCCACTCACAGAGATCGCTTTGCAGTTTTGTGATGTCATATTTGTTAGTTGTAGGTATGAATTTTAAACCTTTTGATAGAATTTCTTTTTCATTAAATGTTAAATCCCTGGAAGATAAGTTTATGAAATTCCAGAAAATACAATGCTTTTCTGCTTTGATGTTATAAAACTTTATCCATCC
This sequence comes from Dreissena polymorpha, assembly GCF_020536995.1. Lineage (NCBI taxonomy): Eukaryota > Metazoa > Mollusca > Bivalvia > Myida > Dreissenidae > Dreissena > Dreissena polymorpha. Next base: position 58,761,429 of record NC_068364.1, on the reverse strand, counting down.
ATTCCTAAACAAAAAGGCTTAGAGGCATGTAGAGAAGCACTTGAAACTAGAACAGACAAAACCATCCCTTCAAAAGCAATAGAAGAAATGATAACCACCGTTCTTGACAACAATATTATAACATTCAATGGGACTGAGTATAAACAAAGAAAAGGAGTTGCCATAGGCTCAAAGTTGGGGAGGAATTTTGCATGTGCCTATATGCGTAAATGGGATGAAGAACTAATGAAGAATGAGTTCATACCAATCTTTTACAAAAGATACATCGACGATGGATTTGGATTTTGGACACATGGACTGGAAAAACTTAATGAGTTCCTTATGTTTGCAAACCAGATTGATGAAAGTATTCAAGTAGAAATGAGAGTTGGTGGGAAAGAAATAGAATTTCTGGATACTATCGTGAAGATAGAAGATAGGAAAGTAATAACATCTTTATACACAAAACCCTCAGACAAGCACATGTATTTAAACTACAAATCAAGCCATCCAAGAAAAACAAAAGAAGCCATTCCATATAGTCAAGCCATTAGACTGAAAAGAATCTGTTCTAAAGATACAGATTATCAGGTCCATAAGAAAAAATTAAAACACTATCTTCGTAGACGTGGCTATAGCGGAAAGATCATTGACAGGCAATTTGATCGAGCAGACAAGCTGGATAGGGATACTCTTTTGAAACCAAGTGAAGACAAGAAGAAAAACATGAAAAGAGTTCCACTTGTACTTACGTACTCGAAAAAACTACCACGCATACACGATATTGTGAAAAAGCACCTACCTCTACTGCACGAGTCGAATAGAATGAAGGAAGTTTTTAATGAAATGCCTATTGTTGCATACAGACGAGACAAGAACATAGCAGATATATTAGTGCATGAAAAAACCAATCGTACTATGACAAGGGAGGTCAATCCAGTAGAAAGATGCACCAAAAAGTGTGTAGTGTGTGACATGCTAACAAGGGGGTTGCACAACCGTGGAGGGGTGAGTGGAGTGACCATTAGCAAAAGGCAGACCTGTGAAGCATGTAACGTCATCTATGGAATAAACTGTATACAGTGTGACAAAATAGTTTATGTGGGGGAGACATCACGCTCACTAAAAGAACGATTAAAGGAGCATGAGGCAGATACAAGGCACCACAGAAGCAAACCTGTTGCTGAACATTTTAACTCCGGACAACATAGTGTAGAAGACATGGGAGTATGTGTTTTACAAAATATTAGAGACAATTCGGATTACTACCGCAAGATAAAAGAACTTAACTGGATTCAATTGTTAAAGACAGAAGTTCCGAATGGACTTAACACAAAAGCAGCTTCCGATTTAGTATGGCAGAATTATAGGCGATAGTGTAGGCCAATACGAGATTCGTGTAGACAGTTTAAGTAACGATAACTATTTTCAAAATGCATAATTCTCCAACAATAGTGCATGCGAGCGTAAGTATGTGAGAGGGTGGATATGTATGTGGGTATATATGAGTATATGTGTGGGTGTGTATATATATATGTATATGTGTATGTATGTACACATGTAGGTGTTTATTTGTGTACCTGTAATTATATGTGCAAGTATATGAGTGAATATGTACATGTGTGAAGGAATGCGTATATATGTGTGCATATGTATGAACACAATACATTAGAATTTAACTTCATTTAAAAGATTGGAATTAAAATTATTATAAATAATTAATTATTAATCATTTCAATTTGTTTAAATGTTGATAAATATAGTCAATAAGAATTAATGTTGAGATATTATAGTAATAGTGCTGACTACAAAATAGGAATTTTGATTTTGTGAATATTATTTTTAGGTTGGTACAGTAAATATCTATATTATTATTATAGTAATTATTGTTATCATTAATATAGTTATTATTATTGATATAACAATATGATGTTATTGTAATACTTTTTATTATCAAATTCAATTTGGAAAATTACAATGGGCATGAATTCCTGATCAAGTATAAGAACCATACAACGAAATGTCATGTATATTATGTATTTTGGCGCAATTGTATATCGCATGGTAAAGTACGACGTCATGACGTCATTTCCTGTCATATTTGACGTTGTAAAACATTTACTTTATTGGTGTATACGACAGTTATAACTATGTAGTGAATTCGTATTTGTAAACTTTGATAAAACCCGTTTGGGCGAAATATTAGAATTAAAGAGTGTTTTTACTATGAAATATGTATATCTTTATCCCTACTGGATATAAAACTGAATAATTGTTAAGTAGAGAAACATAAAATGTGTTTCTTCCTTATATAACTTATATTGCCAACATGGGTCCGTTCTTGTTATTCTTAACCGCATCGTTATTCAAATCGTGTAATCAGCGTTACCCAATCAAAAGTCTTGATAAGCGAGTTTGTAAACAGGCACTAAACCTGATTATGACAGCAAAACAATTGATTTGTTATGTCGTCTGGAGACGGCAGTTTTCTTGACTCTCTGACTTAAAAAGCTCCAGGGTATTTATATATCGACCAAGAACTTATTCTTAAAAAAACCCGTGACAAATCACCAAAAGCTCGCAGCAACGAGTTTCAACTATTGAAATATATAATGATCGTTATGCTGAGATCAACATGTTAACATTTAAACGTGAAAACATTGATTAACCGTATGTATCGTTACTTATGCAGAAATAGAACCTTATTTCAACCATTTTTATTTATGTATTGTTGTAAGTTCTCAAACGTATCATAACTGTTAGAAAACAATAATTTGTTCAGTTAATATCTTCAGCCGTGTACATGCTGTTTACTGATTGTTGTAGATGTTTGAACAGGGAAACACTTGTATATATTTAGTTGTAAATCTTAAATATCTTTACAAACATAAAGTGCCTTTATGAAATATTGTTTAATAAACAAAATAAGGGCAAAGACTCTTATTTAAGACAAGTTTTGGGTTATGTATAAAGCATTAAACGTATTTAATTTTAATTATGAACATGCGCTTAATCTCGCCGCAATATTTTAAAGTTTCACCGTAAGCTCTTCGATAGGTGATAAAATACGTCCAGAAGAATGCCTTGAATCCCAACGAAGCTCATCTCCTGTTTGTGTTTCCTTACTGCTATGCACTAATCAGGTGATACGTATTTGAACTTGTAATTTAACGTTGGATCATTGTGGAGAATGTATGTACAGCCTCCATCAATTGTATTAACTTATGAATAGTTTTCAGTGGTCGCGAAAACGATGACATACTCAAAGTGTTGGTAATACTCACATTGTCATAAAAAAAATCAAACACTTAAAAACATAATGTACCACAATCTTTAATGTTAACCAAATTTGAAATGTTTGTCAAAAATCTTACGAGTATTGGTCATTCATTGAAACAAAACAGCATGATAAAAAACGAACATAACAAGTACGATACGCATCATGCGAATAAGTATAACCACAACTCTTCAAACACTTTTGCTCTTATACAATATGTTTAAATCAGAAGACCTGCTTTAAACATACACTTGTACAAACTGAGATCAACAACTCGGAACGGTTAATGCGTGTTGTCCGGGGGTTTAACCACGTTTGAGAGCTATACGAACCTCTTCGTTATGTGTAATGTTATAAGATTATGTCATCATACAATCTAAATCTCCACATTGCTAAATAATGCTTATGTTGTTTCCAAAATAATACACAACAAGAGTAAAAAGCGTTACGAGAATCAATTTGGAGGCAAAACGTTACAGCAACAAGTAAGCAAATTTAAGTGTAAGTGTTCTTTTTTTAATTCAAAAATATACTACCGAACTCATGTCTTATGTTTGCATAGCTAATTACGATAAAATACTATTTTTCTGTTAAATTACTAAAATTCTTACTGGGATGGAGCTTCGTGTGAACAGGTTTTCGTACTCTCGGAAATTAATTACAATTATGCCTTTTTAAAATCAATTTTCATACGAGTTTAAATGCAAACTTATTTAGTGTAGTTCATAAACCAGTAGTTTTATATGTACAATTACAATATCTTACCTTAAAATAGCGTACGTTGGTCTATAAATTAATATGAATTACATGCGTGTGACAATTCAGCAAACACGATCAATAAAGCTTATATTAATTTGGCCATTCGCTTAGTTATTTCTGGTGTACATTCCATACATAAACACGCCTGCTCCGATGTTTTAAACATACGTTTGGATGTTTTCAACATTATAAATACCGTTTAAAAGGGTTTGGAGAACTTGATACAATAAAACATATAAAGCCAAACATATTATACAAATACTTACATATATAAATCTTAAACAATACCCATCAATATAAATCTATATGACGTTAACACTTCCAATCACAGAGCGCGATCATACACAAAATGTATTGATAGAACTAATGATAATTCTTCATATAGGTGAAGCGACAAATTTGATAGGGTTTAAAGCTATCTTTAAACGGTTAATTATTTCATTAATACATGTTAATCTTTTAATACATTATATACGAGACGAGTCGAAATTAGCTGGCATGATAACAACACTATCTGATTTAAAGTTTTACTTGAACTCTTTTAATACAAACATACATAAAAAACTCACTGCTACTTACTTTATCAAAACGTCGGCACTTAATAAATGGCTTATAATGTGGCCTGTCACAAGAAGCGATGTGCAAACAAAATGTTATTTGATTTACTAGAAGCACATATATTCTTGATTTTTGCAAACTAAATTGTTTACAAGAAACAAGCGTCCGTTTTTCTCATTGATGAGTACTGGCGTTAAACTTTATTATAGTAACTTAAATGATAATAATTATCAAACGCTTTACAAAAATTGTTTGTATTTTGGGTTATACAATGAAATACGTTCTTAGTAAATTGAAACTTTTAACACATTTGTACTCGCGAATACTGCCTTGAACATATTGATTCATGTTCACTTTATTACCATGGAGTCATACAAACAAGTTCTATTTACTAAGCATTTAAGTTTTGTTTATGTGTTTGTGTACATGGATATTATTGTTTAGGAACCTGTTAATAAGCTTATCAGACGAACGAAGTAAAATAACTTGTATAATGTTGCAACATCTCGAGTATATTGTAACGAGAGTCTGTTTCGACTTCGGAGAGGACCTGTATGTGTATTTGTTCTTTGAACACTAGTAAGAATACGTAAAAAATAGTGACTATCACGTGGACATGCATTAAAAAATATGTTATGAAACAATGCCCGTTAATTCAAGTCTGATGCATTAAAAAATTATTTAACTTTGCATTAAATGGCGCTGGTTTCTAAAATTATATCAAGAAAAATGTTTTTCGAATACTATTTAACTGCGGTTTTTCTATCTTATCAACGCTCAATTCCATTTCGCCTGTGTATTAAACATCAATACATATATTGTGTAATTTAATTATAAGAATATTTGTACATATTGGTTACGTATATCACAGTGCTGTGACGTTTATGTATATTGACATTTGTCTGTCTGCATGGTTTAGTATGAGGTTTATCGGAATTTCTGTCCTGATTATGTGCATTGAGTTTTAAATTGATTAAAAATAAATTCTGGTATGTATAAGTTGCCCTACTGTATATAAGTGAACATGTATTGCATGATTATAAATCAATAAATTATATAATATTGATTTATTATATATTATATATATTATATATTAACCATATATTATACGGCTGCATGCATGACGATTATTTATTTGAAGTATTCATAGTTCTTCCCTTAAGAACATTTTGTGTGTACATGCTAACATTTTTGAACATTTAACAAGAAATAGCAAGAGTTTATCATAACAATTAAAGCAATATTTGACTTGTAATTACATGTATTGTGACCAACACAATTTGCGAAACCAGTCATATTTGTCACGAAAAACCCACTGGGATACGAAACTCCTCTTACAAGGTGCTCACAAACAATGGCTTCAATTATCTTATGTCAAACCCTGAGGCAACGAAAACTCATTATGATAGAGGTTTATCTGAAATATCACTCTTCTAGGAGACTGTTTTTAGGAGACAGTCAGATTGAAGTATTTAATATTTCGCATAAGATTGCTTGCTTTATTCCGTATGAGTGTATGCCTTATCTCTGCGGCTCAGAATATTCTGGTATGTAGGCAGCTAAGTGAAAAGATTGAACATATATTTTAATAAGTAATCGAAAATGCAATTTGTGTATCAAATTCAACATTTAGTCAATAAGTTTTGTTTTCAAATCTTAATCGCTTTTGTTGCTACATATATAGGGCACTTAGTTTAACTAGGATACTCATCCTTGTCACTTAACGGATGGGCCCGTTTATGATTGTTTCGCATAAGTTGAGAGTATGCTTAATTGAATATATCGCTGTCACGTCGAAATGATTAACCTTACACAGGCAAGGAGCTCGAGTCATACAGGAACAAAAACCAGATGATTGGGAGCGTAAAATGTATTTTTTTTAGATTAATGTTTAGTTTTAAAAATACTTATGTTTGTATCTAAGGCATGATTAAAGTATGACTCTGCGATAGTGTGTTATACTTAGTAATGATTTACACGAAACGTTTTTATTTCGATGTACGATCGAACTTGATTTTATGAGTTCTTATTTAAAAAAACAAACATTTACGAGCGGCGCAGCCACCAACGACTTTTAGCTGTTCTATTTTTGCAATAAATAAATATATGTTAATTCAACGAATAGAACACATTTTATTTTTATGTTGTTTGTAAGTACACAAATAATACATATACACAAACACAGCTTCAAAACGTAAGAAAATGTGTGCTTAACAACATAAGAAATGAGATGTTTGGGAAAAAACATGACATAATTTGCGCGTCATTTCATCTAGAATATACTTTTGTTGATATGTATAAAGTAGTGCGCCAAAGTGTAGGCTTCCAAAATTTTTTGGATAATTTTGAGAATACCAGTGATAGGAAAAATGTGATTTTTGTCAGTGATATTCATTAATGTTTGACGGATGCAATACTTTATTTATCTTTAAAAAAGATATGTAAAAAGTAGAATATTAGTAGAAACAATTTGATCTGTGTAAATATTTTGGGAATATTTTATCAACGGATTAATATTTTTCCCGTGGTGAATACTTACTCAACGGATTAATATTTTACCTGTGGTGATCACTTTCTGAACGGATTAACATGCTTGCAATCACAATGTGTCTGATAAGATATAATAAAGACCAATTATATGATTTATCTGCAGTATCGAGAAATCATACAATACCAAACAAAGGAACGTTAACCATTTTAAAGCAATACAATCTTTTGAAATATAGAGGTACCCGAGGCGGTAGGGATCAAGAGTTACCTGTATGGAACACAAATAGTGGAGTTAATTTAAATAATCTACAAAGTTTACCATCACAAATTCCAACTGTAACATCTTTGAAAAGACACAGCACACAAAACATTTTGGATGCAAACTTAAACAACCTCTCATACCCTAAGAAATGCAATACACTAAATGGTCTAAATGAAAAAATATCTTGCCTTACATTGAACTTTCATTCTGTTGTCAGAAACAAAGATATTTTGATTGGTCAATATCTTAAATAAGAAAAAATTGACTTTGACGTATTAACAGAAACCTGGTTTTCAGATGAAAAGCAACACCAAATATATATCTCAGACTTTAATCAAAATGGTAACTGTAAATCGTTCAAATAGAATTGGCGGCGGAGTGGCTTTAACTTGTCCGACTGGGGTTACTGTACGAAAAGTGTCAAGTAGTAATACCCGGACATTTGAACATGGTATATGGCAACTGATTCTCAAAAACATTACAATTAATGTTATTGGCGTTTACAGACCACAATCATTAGGGACTGGACATCAATGTTTGACAGAAACTTTTCGAATTCATGGAGGAAATTGATCCCAACTATTCAAATCTTATGATTCTTGGAGATTTCAACTGGCATGTCAACAAAACTAACAGTGTTTTGACTGAATTTAAGAATTATCTTGTAGCAATGGGCTTGGAACAACATGTTAATTTCAGCACACACACAGAGGGAAATACACTCGACCTTGTAATCTCTGAGGCTACAAATGGTATTGAAATCAATACGTGTGAACCAGGCCCTTTCTTTTCGGACCATTGTGTAGTTAAAGTCGTTACCAAAGTACACAAAGAAAATTTCAAGAGTCAAACAATAAAATTTCGAAATTTTAAAAACATAGACCACTCAGCATTTTCTAACGACCTCAATGAAATGTCAATTACAGCAGACAAAGTAGATACTTTTGTAGAGCAATTTGAAGATGAAATCTGTAGAATTCTTGATAAACACGCTCCATACATTGAGAAAAACAAAATTTGTCGTGCACCAAAACCATGGTTTAACAAAAACATTCTTGAACTAAAACGCAAAACACGCAAACTGGAACGCATGTGGAGAAAATACAAACAACCAGACCAATATGAACTTTTAAAAAATGCCAGAAATACATACACTTTCGAGTTGAATGCAGAGAAGCTACGATTGCTTAGTCAAAAAATAATTGATTTTCATGGAGATTCTAAAGAACTCTACAAGTTTGTATCAGAATTACCGGAAAAAATACTGATAACCGTATGCCGAAAGGTGAAAGCGACACCGCGATAGCTGAATATTTTGCCGATCACTACCTGGATAAAATTAACAAAATTACAGATGCCCTTGCAAGTTTCGAAAATGTCACACCCGATCACAAGGAAGTACCATGTTTCGGTATATTCGAGGAGCTAACCCAAGATGAAGTGAAAACGATCATCAATCATCTTTAAACAAAATCATGCGAACTAGATGCATTGCCAACAAGAGTACAAAATTGGTTAATCTCTCTCTGAGTCAAGGAGTTTTTCCTCCAAACTTTAAACAGGAAATAGTAAAACCACTTCTTAAGAAAATTAGACTAGACCTGAGTTATGCAACCTATAGACCAGTTAGCAACTTATCATTTCTATCGAAAGTGATTGAAAAGGCTGCTCTGTTTAGACTCAACATACATGTAAATAAAAACAATCTCCTTCCAAAAAACAGTCAGCCTACAGACAATTCCATTCTTGTGAATCTGCTTTACTTAGACTAATCAATGATATACTCGAAGGTATGGAGGAACAAGAGGTTACGGCACTTATCGCCATTGATTTGAGTGCTGCCTTCGATACGGTCGATCATGACATTCTACTAGACGTGTTGCAAAAACAATACGGTGCATGTGGCACGGCACTAAACTGGGTAGACTCTTATCTTCGTCCAAGAAGCTGTCGTATAAGTGTTAATTCAGCTTTATCGGCGGCACGTTCTTTGGAGTGTAGTGTCCTCCAGGGTAGTTGTCTTGGTCCTTGGATCTACCTGACGTACGCTGGAACACTGTTTGATGTCGTTCCTCCCTCCATCACAGTCTACGGTTTTGCAGACGACCACACCGCAAACAAGCGATTCAAACCTACATCTTTTTCTGTTGAAAGAACTGCCATTCAAGAACTTGAACGTTGCGCACTTGTTTTTAACAACTGGATGAACGAGAAAAAACTGATAATGAACGCATCAAAAACGGAATTCATCATGTTCGGTAGTAGATCCCAATTATATAAATGTCAATCTAAAGAAATAGATATTGCTGGTGACATTGTTAAAGCAGAAAAATGCATACGGTATTTGGGTGCATATTTAGACCAAACACTAAATTTTAAAGAACACATCATAATTAAGTGCCGTTCAGCCATGTATAACTACCTTAAAATCAAAAACATAAGGAATTACTTAACAAAAGAAGCAACAGAAATACTCGTTTTGTCTTTGGTAATATCCCATCAGGATTATTGTAATCTCGTCTTGTATGGAACAGCTCAATGCGAAATAAACAAAATGCAACGTATCCAAAACATGTGTGCCAAATTGGTACTCGGCCGACAGAAATATGACAGTTCAAACGATGCTTTGTATGAACTACACTGGTTACCAGTACAAGGCTAGGATAACATTCAAATTACTGACCTTCATGTATAATTGTTCGGTTGGCCACGCGCCAAAATACCTTACAGAACTTTTAAAAGAAAAAGTACCAGCACGTAACCTACGATCTATTGTCTCGTATGACGGATGATATGATGTGAAACGCACAAAGAGAAAAACTTTCATGGACAGGAGTTTCGGAGTTGTTGGTCCAAAACTGTGGTCACCTACCATCAAGCATTCGGACTTCTGTCTCAATAGACATTTTCAAAAGGAATTTGAAAACATTTTTCTTCAGAGACTTTTACAACCTATTTTAATTTGAATACATGTGATTTCAAAACAAATCGAGACTCAGTTGTACGGGCTTATTTGTCCAACAACCATGACTCGGAGGACCAAGAAATTAAAGAATTGTGCGGGCTTTTTTGCTCGAGAAGGATATTTATTGTTCAAGTGACCGGTAACCAAAAATCATTAGGGCTTATTTGTTCAATGATTGAATGACATCATCCAGCGGTCTTTTAGTCACTCTTAGCCCCTCTAGTTGTGTCTTATAGTCACACTGAAATTTTAACCTTCAAGTCGTGTCTTGTAGTCACACTTGGCCAGTCTATTCGTGACTAGTAGTCACAATAGTTCAAATAAGGTTAAAACCCAAAAGAAGTGTCCGTTATGGTGACAGGCGACCGGTAGCTGTGGGATCCGACAGCCAGAGTGCAGAAATATCCTTTCACGTATCCTTTTAGTTAATGATAAACAGTGTCTTTATGTTGCCAAAACTTTCATCAAATTAGCAAGTTTCAAGTTTCAAGATATGTTAATGGGTGTATTGAAAACCCGTGTTTGTATATATTCTTCATGCATTTGTATTTGTGCTGATAGGGTACTCAAACTGCAAAAAAATGTCAGTAATGGAAAACAATGCCAATTAGTCTATTTGTTCTTATTGTCATCACCGTATTTATTTTCTGCAACAAAATTATATATTTAAAAAAGATTAATAAAACAAAACTGAACTATAATCTGTAAACACTAACCTACCAGTATAACAAACTACTATTAACATGTGGGTTTTAACGTGAATGGCGAGAGTAGGGTATGTGGATGTCAATGTTTTCAAAAACCCACATACAAACCACGAATTACCAAATAAAAAAACAAATACTTGTGACACAAAAGTAAAAGAGGAAAAAAACAACATATAATGCTTGTTAACGTATGCTTCAACGTAAATTCTTGTATTTGCAAGTGAATCCAATTTAAACGTAAATTGTATTTGTAATAGATTCAACGTACTAATTTTACTAAAATTGCAATATGACTATTAAATATTAATACCTTTCTAAACAATTACCGTTCGTACTGTTTCTGCGTACATGAATGCAAATATACTGGTATTTTAGTAATTCGATATAACAGTAAGGTCTGACTTCGTGGTAAAACGATTGAACATATTTGTAGTACAAACATGGGTCGGCCGTACAATAAATTACAGGCATGCAAATTAATGTAAATAGCTTCATGGACAAAAACGGTCCATAAGTGTTTCAATCATTCAGAAACGTACCGTTTGCAAATAAAATGTACAATTTGATCAAAACGTACATATATTCAGGGACTTGATATATTTCTGGATCAGATGAGCGCTTCATTTTTGGATATTGATAATTCTCAGCCATTCTTATTCAAATTAATTCATTATACAATGGTTGTTTGTAAATATTAGTATTAATTGTATATTGACAAATGAATGATGGAGTCATTTTGTTTCAACCAGTTTCAACACTCTTGCCTTTTAGTCTCTGAGAGCATATACTCTCACAATGGTATTAGTTTTTGAGACACGGAATCGCAGCGGTGTTTTGAGCCGAATATATCAGAATCTGTCACCACCTGCGCTATTAAATTGATAGTAGTATACTCTTCACAATGTCTTTTCCCGTCGGTTTGGGTCTCGTTAGGCACGAATTGTTAAATATTGGGCGCGCACACCGTTAATGAAAGTTCCTAACCCGTCTGCATTGAACAGAGAACATTTTCCCGAACTTATTTCGGCGGATGCAACTTTTTATGTTGACACCGGCCCAAAACGGTGTCTATAGAAACTAACTGAAAATATTACGGCCGCACTAAAGGTTACAATACACTTATTATATTTAACGCGATACGGCGGAAAACGAAACAACTAAAATGACGAAGAATCAATTTCAATTCGTTTCCCATTTTCATAATCGTTTTCTGTACGATTGATTTTTAATTTCAATTCGTTTTCTGTCAAATACAAATCGTAAAAACGATAAAACGAACCTTATCTGTTGCCCTGATTCATGTCACAATGCATGGCTTAAACGCTCTGAAGTGTATTAAGTTCAAACATTTTGGTCGAATAATAAATAAGACACCTACCAACCGATATGTATCCCTGCAGGGACACTAACATTCTAATTACCACCTCAGTAAATCACGACTGGAAAAACACATATACACAGGACAAGCACTTAATCTTATACGATATAAAAGAGCAACGCATGTTTGATTTACTCATCACGTACACGAAACATCTTTCGGTGATTAGTTCTTAAACGTTAAACTTTATTTTTCTAAGAACAGACATGGGATTAGTAGCTGACATTTTACATAAGTGTGTAGTTATCGTAAATCAGTCGTCTACGTTTGTAGAGAGTATGCGTGGTGTAAGAAATAATTTCGTACTAAACAATGAATTGTTACTAAGGCAATTGGACACGTTGAAATGCATGAACAGAACAATTGTACCATTGCAACAATATTACTATGTATGCAAAATTAATGTATGTGTCGTATTTTTAATTTCAATAGTGTCTTACGAACATGTAAGACAGAATGCAGAAACATCAACTATTGAACTAAAATTTAAATTCAAAGAATTGCGTCACTGCTATGGACATGTGCTAAATAAACATATTTTGGCTTATGGACGTTTTCTCGTTTTTTGAAGGATGCCAGGATATCTGTCATCTTGATTTACCCGACTTCTTCGTCAGATTTGATAGGACCGTTTCTGTCTGGAATTGTTTCCATAATTAAGCTACCATATAGATCAGATTTCAACAACGGTCCTAACTTGATTTTTTCCCAAACATTGTTCAGGTTATCAATATGGGCTTATGAAAGTTGATTTAGGTTATACACATACACAATTGCGTGATAATTCATAATTATATGCAGTTAAGACAGGGTAAATATTCCGAACACGATCAGATATATATATGGACAACCAGTGTCCTGAATAAGGGTTAAAATATAGATATTTAGTCATATATGTATGTTATTTACAAATATCATGTGTAGTAGACATTAACGTCGATATCGGTCGGAAACAAAGTTGCATGATACAATTTCAAGTTAATAGGCGTTTATATCAGTCAGTTCTTATATTACAAAATATAACTAGGCACCAAGTATGAGATCTTCTTTTTTGACAGAATCGATGCGAATAGACCAAAGTAAACACTTTTATGCCAAGACGTAGAATATTTACAAACAACAGACACACTTAAATAATAAAGTGTTCATAATGTTTTTATTGAGGAAATATTTGCATTCGCACTAATACACATGTAAATATGTTTGTTTTTTAATAAGATTTATTAAAATAATCATCTGTGCTTTTCCTGATTATTACTTTGTGGTAATAAATGGGAGTCTAAGTTTGAAAATTGAAGAGAGCGGTCACGTTTTCTTGCCGTGGCCGGGTGTAACGTTATTGGTGAATATAACATATTAAATTGAGATATATTAATAATAGAATATTTGAACTAAGAAAATTATTAATATATTTAATTATAGAAAATATTATTGTAAAGTTAATTAATATAATTTCGGTCAAATTAATGGTTTAAATAAAATTAAATATTTACCAAATCATAAGAGAACGCAATTAAGTTTACATTAAAATGTACCACGGTTTACACGGTGCAAATCAAAACTTGACTGCCTATAGGTATATACTTAAAGATGTCAAACAAGATTAGTTATGAAACACAGCCCGGATAAACTTTTCTTGAAAAGCCATCAAAAACATCATGTCAGCAAGGTTCAAACATGATAATTTGGTCTAGCGGGTTTCTGCGCGGCATTGAACTGGAACATAAGAGAGTCGGTTAACCGACATAGATATGATGATCAATCAGAAAACGTATACAGCCTGTTTGGTCAGTTATGAATTTTCATTGTTCTGTAAATGGGAGTCTAAGTTTGACAATTGAAGAGAGCAGTCACGTTTTCCTGTCGTGGCGGCCATATTGGCCGCCGTGCTGTAAAATTGTATTTCACGAACATTAGCATGCGTTGTATTAAAAAATATTCAACATAAATAAATCGCGATGTAAAGATAAATGAACTTTGTTTGTTACTGTGTGTTCTCTAAGAACAATGTGTAATTACGCTACAAACAGCTTGGTTTATTTATATTCAAATAAATACAAAGGAACACATTATTTCAAGTATATATTTTTTAAATTTCGATGCACATATAATTAAAAAATTGTAAAAAAAATTATTACACGAGAAAACAATTTGTGTTTTTAAAATATAAAAACGTAAAACTCAATCTGCTGCAGCAGTATTGCATTCTTATAACATGTATCTTTAGTTGTCGTTTACTTATGGCAAGTTTCTGATTGCCAAAACAGAACAAAACAGCACAATACGAAACAACATACACACATATTAGAATAAAACTGGGGCAACGCCTTAGAACGGTGAAGTAATATTAGCTTGCCAATTTCTTCTTATATTTTTTTATTTTGTAATATACAACAAAGGGGTTATAGTAGTTTATTATAAATACTTCTTCTAATAAATAACATATTGTAACCCTACGACTTAATGTTTCTGTGTACTAGGGCTCTTTAAATCTCTTGAAACGGGAAAATAAATGAACAAAGACGTTCCTTTCAGATAAACGTGTATTATACTTCTATTCATTTGGTTTACATATCAGAAATATATGTCTAATTGATCGTTTAGTGGTAATCAGTTCTTTAATTCATAACAGTTATTTTCACAAGTCCAGTTTTCTTAGATATATTTATAAGAAATATTCTTCTCTATATCAGTTATCTTTCACAAGTCCAGTATAATACATTTATAAGATATGTTCTTTTATATATCAGTTATCTTTCACAAGTCCAGTTTCATATATTAAGTAATATATTAATAAAAGAACGAAACGAAACGTATAACGAAAAGCGAAACAGTATAAATCCAAATTTCCACTGCACTACCTTGACGCAACTTGGGATATCCTGCAGTCTACTCGAAAGTAATGCGCGCCGTTTAAGAAAAACATCGGGTTTATATAACGACTGGTCACATTTTGCGACAACGTGAGTTTTGAACATCTGGTTTTAGATAGTAAACAGAACTTTTAATCATCTTGTCAAATTGTTTCTATATTGGTTTTAGATGTAACAAAACGTTCAATCATCTTGTCTGATTTGTCTAAATTTAACTCCCAACCCTGTTTTCAGGCAGTTCGGGAATAATTAATATTGCACTTAAATGCTTTGAACGGTAAATAACCATTTGTTCGGTGCGTTTGTGCGGGTTTAAAGTTCAACTTGAACTTTCATAAATGTTCAAAAAGTTCAGTAGCCTATTGCTATATAGTTAACTGCGTGAACAAAAGTGTCACATACGAAAGTGTCACAATATTCAAATGCCCCCGGATCAGCAGCCTGGTTATTTAGTTGATAAGATAAAAAACCTCTACAACAGGTTGCCGATTAACAGTTTAGACTACCGCGGTTTCTTTTCGATGAGGGGGGAGGGTAGTATCAGGGGGGGGGGGTAAACAATGGATAAAAAATAGTTAAATACGAACCCAGACATTACTTTGAAATGTTAACTTTCATCTTACAACATGTTGTCAACATTTGAACATATTTTAATGTCATGTTTGTTTTTACACAAAATGAACACAAATGTATTGAAACCTTTCGATTATGATAAGCGCATGCTTATTCTGTTTTTATTTTATCATGATAATTGTGCAACATTAACTCTATTTGACGCAACAAATTTCTACCGGATGTAGGTTTGATTTGAATATAACATATGCGTATTGACCGCTCTAAGGCGGTTACCAAAGCATTAATATGTGTCCTTTATTTTGTAAGCAATCGGCAAACTTGTATTTACAAAACAATACGCCGATATAAACACAAGCAAACTATCACGATGTTCTGCGATTCAACTGCTGCGAGAGAGATTTTGAGAAGAGTGACGTATGCTTAATCCCCTGTTCATTGTGCAATTTTTGTAAATTGATGGTGCGGTATACCCAAGTCTAATGTTAGAAAAGCTCCGACAATATATAATTACCTATTTGTGTCACACGTGTAACTTAATCATTTAAATTATTGGAATGCGATGCATTTTTGAAAGACAAATATTGGATTTCAATCAAGACAAGCTCTGAATATTTCTGCTATGTTATCCTTTTTCTAAATTTGATGCTTAATGGTACATGGACATGAGGTAAATGGTGTGCGGTAATGAAAACCACGTTTTTTTCTTAAGTGTAGTGTTACCATTTTAATATAAAAACGTGTATACAAGTTAGGCTAGAATTATTGCAGGCACTACATTTAATGGCAACAATGGTTTATGAATCAATTTTTGAAATATGAAATAATTATGTCCATATTAAAAAAGCAAATACAAGTAGGATAATGGTTGCGCTCGTTGGTTTGCATTTGTTTTCTTGTCCTTTCAATAATTTATTGACCGCATTGTATACTCTGTTTTCCCTCCATGTAGCCGCTGAAGGTTCACTTGTTAGTGTATATTTGCGATAGTCGATCTATTTGTAATTTGCATTAAACTAGGTTTACATTGTCTTTAAAAGTAAATGATGTTGTCTTAGTTATTTCAATTGTTATAAAACACTTTTGATATTGCGGTTTGAAAAGTACTATCTATCTATCTATCTATCTATCTATCTATCTATCTATCTATCTATCTATCTATCTATCTATCTATCTATCTATCTATCTATCTATCTATCTATCTATCTATCTATCTATCTATCTATCTATCTATCTATCTATCTTCTATCTATCTATCTATCTATCTATCTATCTATCTATCTATCTAGCTATCTATCTATCTATCTATCTATCTATCTATCTATCTATCTATCTATCTATCTATCTATCTATCTATCTATCTATCTATCTATCTATCTATCTATCTATCTATCTATCTATCTATCTATCTATCTATCTATCTATCTATCTATCTATCTATCTATCTATCTATCTATCTATCTATCTATCTATCTATCTATCTATCTATCTATCTATCTATCTATCTATCTATCTATCTATCTATCTATCTATCTATCTATCTATCTATCTATCTATCTATCTATCTATCTATCTATCTATCTATCTATCTATCTATCTATCTATCTATCTATCTATCTATCTATCTATCTATCTATCTATCTATCTATCTATCTATCTATCTATCTATCTATCTATCTATCTATCTATCTAGCTATCTATCTATCTATCTATCTATCTATCTATCTATCTATCTATCTATCTATCTATCTATCTATCTATCTATCTATCTATCTATCTATCTATCTATCTATCTATCTATCGATCTATCTATCTATCTATCTATCTATCTATCTATCTATCTATCTATCTATCTATCTATCTATCTATCTATATCTATCTATCTATCTATCTATCTATCTATCTATCTATCTATCTATCTATCTATCTATCTATCTATCTATCTATCTATCTATCTATCTATCTATCTATCTATCTATCTATCTATCTATCTATCTATCTATCTATCTATCTATCTATCTATCTATCTATCTATCTATCTATCTATCTATCTATCTATCTATCTATCTATCTATCTATCTATCTATCTATCTATCTATCTATCTATCTATCTATCTATCTATCTATCTATCTATCTATCTATCTATCTATCTATCTATCTATCTATCTATCTATCTATCTATCTATCTATCTCTATCTATCTATCTATCTATCTATCTATCTATCTATCTATCTATCTATCTATCTATCTATCTATCTATCTATCTATCTATCTATCTATCTATCTATCTATCTATCTATCTATCTATCTATCTATCTATCTATCTATCTATCTATCTATCTATCTATCTATCTATCTATCTATCTATCTATCTATATAAACATATACGCATCAGACTGTCGAATTTGGACAAACATTCTTCAAACCCCAACAAATATGTTTATACATGCCTCTTGTAAGATGCTTGTCCCTTAGGGTTTTGAATCACATATTAATAAAATAATTGTAAACACGTTGCCACGTATGTAACTTTCCTTAAAAGCGATATCAAATTTGAGACATCCATTCTTTATCTGTTTTGTTGATTGTACTTCACCTGAAACGATGTTCACCACTCGATTCACCAGTACATGCAATAACTCTGGGTAAAAGTTCGGATAACAGGCTTAAACCATCACCGAAACCTTTAATAGCTATAGATGTTTGGTTTAAAGTAAATTTTGCTTTTTCGGTCAGTCACTGTTATTAATGGAGACGATATATTAAGTATATCAGAAATGCTTATCCCAGCTAAAAGCAGTGTTAACATGTAACACATTGATAAAATATGTAATAATAACACAAAATAGGCAAGAAAAAAAACATTGAAGACAAATTTCATAAAATGCAGCAAAGACAAATTAGCGCCCCGAGCCAATCGTGACGAAGATATTTCGTACATATTTTCCTACAATAACCGAAGCATTCTTCTTTTTATTAGGATTAGAGGTAGTGTTCTTGTGTCGTATGAATGTATATCGTTGCAGGAATGTAAAATAAACCGTTAAACTAAATTAAGGTTCACATCGAACATGCATGATATACATTCTGGCGAATTTGACTGTACAGAAATGTTCGACTTCAGAATTAAATATCTGGCTTATTTCGCATTTTTTGACACATATTCTTCTTAACTTTTATTTAAATTTATATTGAAATATATAAATAATAAGTTGTTAACACATTTTATATAAATTAATAAATATTTGACAAAATCGTATAATCTCGCTTTAAACGAATGTTACACTGTGATTTAATAGTGGGTAGCCGTTTGAATTTATTTAAATAAAGCTATTTTATAATAAAAATGTGGCGACGTTTCATGATTATTTTTCAAAACGCGTCTGAGTATTACATAGTATTTTAATGATTGTTGAAGTGTAAAACTCAATGACGTCGCAAACATTAAACATTTTATCTGAAATGTTCATTGACTACAGCTTAGAGAATAATAACGCGAATGCTTGTTTCTAATAAGCACAACAACTCTAAGTGTAATCTAGGTTTATCATACTTTTCCACGTTGACATCGATATGTAAGAAAAGTGTCTAATTATAATATAAATAGCAAGTAATTAGACGGTTTTATCAGTTAATGTACAGAGCTACGTCATTATACTCGGAATAAATTCGATAGCAATTACCTACGGTAGAATCAGTTTAAACTAAACATACAATATGGTACCAAGATGTTATCTATAATAGACACAAAGGCAACACAGAAATATACACCAGCGTATTTATTCATCAAGTCATTGATTTTTGACAGCAAATACTTTGTATGTTTGGATACGTCATAGGCTTCCTTCTCTTTTCTGTCAAAGTTCATACAATGGAAAACGTTTTCTTACGCATCATCGGAGCGATATACTAAAGTAGTAATTTTGACTTTAAAAAAAATCGTATTGATATATGAAATGTTTACTGTTTATAATGTACTATAACACGCATGTTTGTGTTTTATTCTTGCAGATATATACTTAAACATACATTTAAAGCAAACCAATACAAACAGTTCCCGTGCTCATGACGTCTAATTGACAATATGTAACAACATATTAGTTTTCGCTAAAACTGCGTCGCTGCAATATCATTTGTTACTCCGGTTATATTTGGTTTATTTGTTTTCCCTTTTTAATGGTAATACAACCCGATTTACATTTTAAATTTAAATCGTGCAATCCCCGTTCCCAAGCATGTGTGTTTAAAAAGATTGCTTGATAACTGTCTCTCAGCTTAGCGAATTCAAATCTTCAAGGCATTATAGAAAGACTTGATTGAACGCGAACGATCTTGTTATTCCGTTCCATGAAACATTTGATGTGAGTTTGTTAAAATAATCTTCTTAAATTTGAATCAAAATAAATACTACATGTAACACATATGTAAACTTGAAATTGGTTCTTTAAAAGCATAAATGAAACATTTATGAAAAATAAATTGAAAATTGGAGAAACAAAACATGTGATCCGTCTAAATATTACTTATAATGCCAATGTGTCAGTCTTAATTATCTGTAAACACATCGTCATTACATTCATGTAATCGGCGTTACCCAATCAAATTCTTGATGGGAGAGTTGGCAAAAAGGCACTAAAACTGATTCTGACAAGAAAACAATTGATTTGTTATATCGTCTGAAAACGGCGGTCTTCTCGAGACTGTGACTAAAAAAGCTTCGGGGTATTCATGTATCGACTAATAACTAATTCTTTAAAAAAAATCAGCAGACATCACCAAAAAGCGCGAATCAACTTGTTTCAACTATTGAAATTCGGTCTTTTCGAAACTAAGGGCGAACAAGAGTTGTCTCTCATTAGGGAAGGTATCGGGTAAAAAGTAAACAAACCAAACAAAACACGTTCTGCATCTCAGAACCCTTTGAAATCGTAATATTTACTGTTCATTTAAATTACAATTTACGTATACAGTTATTTCTGAATTGATTGATATACTTATAGTTCTAGTTTTGTGTACATTAGTATTTTAATGCTTTATAAATTCGCGACCCAGAACTTTTCATCAGTAAAAGTTTAGAAACACTGATAGTAGCTGGCTGCTTTTAAAACTGTGCCTATTGCATTATTCAATTGATACCCAACATTTATTATGTTTCAGTAAGGTATTTCATTGATTCATACAACTCATCAATGTGGGTTTATTTTAAATATTGATTGATATTCTTCTGTCACTGTCACACTTGACTATCAGTTTCTGGAAACATGTTTTAAAAGCAATTTCATACCAGTTCTAGTAAATTTCTTGATTTCACGATCAATTAATTATAATGTTTTGAACTTTTTATGGTTAGAATATTTTCTTCATGATACTGTGTGAGAGTGTTGTGATTGGTTATATTTTAGTGTTGTGTTGTTTATTTTCACTGCCCACTGACAAAATTAATTTACCGGGTTCTTCTTCGCATACAGCACTCCTTCAAGATCAAAGATTTTGAGCCCCCCAAAAATATATGATTTATTTAGCAAGTGCCTTACATGTATTTACCTGCTTGCATTAATATTCTGATTTCATTTCCAGTCGGTTAACCCTTTCCCGCTCAGAAGCAAAAATATGAAAATTGCTATTTGCAAACAGCATAAAACCAGAACAGCCTGCAAGTAACTCGCAGTCTGTTCAGGTTTTATTCTGTTTGCTGCTCATCAGTATCTTAGAGTTGGAAATGAAGCCTTTCAAACTTGAATATATTAAGAAAGGACTTATATTTAATTTGAGTTTGTAAAGGATTTCAAATGCGTTAAAGTGCGTTTCTGAGTGGTGAGGGTTAATATTAAGGCATTTTATTGTTAATGATTTAATCATGTGAAATTAAATTGCTTGTATTATTTTTATGAATATTTACAATGAATTAAGTGTTGTTCTGCATATATACAGTCATAGTGTAACCTTAAAGAAAAAATCGCTATTATTTTGTCTTTTTCATCGAATAATTTGTAACTTTTTACATTTATATTGCAAATCAGGGGGAAGTTTCATTTATTTCAATTCTATCTGAGCTTTTGTTAGTATTGGAAACATTGTAACAAATGAAGTAATTGCTTTTTATGATTATTTTTTTCATTCAGCAATATGTTTCAAATCATGTCTGCATATTGCTTTTTATGATTAAATTTTTCATTCAGCAATATGATTCAAATCATATCTGCACAACAGAGTTAACAATCGTCTAGATACTGTTCATAAACTATTTACTTAACAATATTATGGAAGAAATAACTTACATATGGTAGGAATAATTATGGTAAAATGGTAAAATTATCAAACTGAGCAATATCCCTTTATCCCATAATTTTAAGAATTGTCAGCAAAATTATGTAAATAGACATATGTACATGTATAATGAACCAAAAAAGTGTCTGTCAGTTTTTTTTACAGTTTCCTAAAAAGTTTTTCATTTTGACATCAAAGAAAAACACTTATAAATTCATCTGGGTACAATAACAATACACAATATGTTCATATTATTCTACAAGTCTTTTTTGGTTAATTATATATACACATTGCTAATTGTTTAGTTTAAATCAATTTGGAAATGAAGATGGACAGTTGTGATATATATATCTATATATACATATATGGTTTGTGATATATGTGATTTGAAAGTATATTTTACTGAAACATGTGACTGTACATAGCACTCAAGTAACAAAACACAATGAAAAGATACAACTCATTCAAAATTAAAAAATGTTTTATTTACCAATGCAGTACTAGTACTGAAGAGTTATGTTCATTTTGTTGCATCAAATAATTTGTTAACTATGTCATTGAGGATCATCAACAGGTTTTAACTTTCTTTTACGCCCTGTCTCAATCTTAACAGTGTTCAGTTTTTCAATACATAACTTGTCGGCACCAAATTCAACCATTGTCAAAAAATATGATTAAAAATAACGAAAGTTGGCAAGCAAATATAAAACATAATTGTATCGTCTGAGGCATAAATGGATTTAAGGGTTATTTCTGGTCTTTCGGTATCTGTGGGGATATCATTCGTATCAGGAGATGCCTGTACACTGACACTTCCAGAGCTGCCATCACCGACACTGGTGTCATCGGCATATGACTCGGCAAAGCTGAAATTCATAATTGGTATGTATGTTTATATGTATGGACCTTTAAATAATATCGCTGTGGCATAGTAGATTTGGTGCCTGCCAAGCGATTGGGAGGCCGCAGGTTTGATCCCTACTTGGGGAGCGTTCTTGTGATCTTTCAAAATACACCATGTACTGGTTCGTCCCAGGAAACAGACTCGAAATTATATCGATAAGCCTAATGCTTTGATGCAATCTAGCTTAAATAATTAAGTTTATTATTATAAATACATAAATCTTAATATTTATCATTAATAAATACAAAAATGCCAAACCTTGAAAAATAAATAGCCTGACATGTTTGCAGACAATAAAGATTGACACCATTACCCATGAAATGATTTAATCTGATCCCAGGTATAACTCAAACTACAAATAAGGGCAATTACTCCTTTATAAGAAAGAATTGGGTATTTAATTTTATTTATGAACATGCGCTTTATATCGCGCAAGATTTTTAAGTTTTACCGTTAGTTATTCTAGACTGTAGGTAATATATTAAGTCTAGGAGCAGCATGTCTTGAATCCTAAAAAATCTCGTTTTCTGTTTATATTTCTTGAATGTTATGCACTTATCAGGTGATAAGTTATTGAACGTCTCTCTTATCGTTGGATCACTTCCTAGATTGTTTGTAAAGCCTGCGTTAAAAGCATTTACTTATAAAATGTTTTCAGTGTCAGAGCTACAGATAACCTTTCTGAGTAATTGGGTAAATACCCACTACTTTTGAGTTGAATTGGGTATTTTCATTTTCAATTGGGTACAAAAAAAGTCGGTACCCACTACTTTGATTGACAATTAGGTATTATGTATTAAAATTGGGTATTTTCATTGTCTTAAATTCTCAAATGCTTACCTGAATGAGCTGGTTGAAGTTCTTGTGTAATTATGCAGATATCCATAATATACAGTCTTGATTTAAAAAAGCACAATCCCTGTGCTATCTAAACATGACACATTCCTTGTGTGTGACTTTGTATTAAACTGGTAACTTGTAAAGTTAAACTGGAAACTGGTAAAGTTAAAATGAAACTGGAACTGATAACTAGGATACTGCCTGATTGGAGCCTAGATTTTAATTACTACTACAACTGAAGTGTTCCCTCCACTTTCTGCTTCTTGGCTCTGGGCTTATACTCAGAATAGAGCCACTGCTTCCTACGTTTTTTTCTCTGCCAATGTTTGATAGCTGGTTTTACATCAACACTCTCAATGGGAGGACCAAGCATGGTAATAGTTAGGAGGGTGTCAAGTTTTTCTGCACCAAGAGAAGCACGGTATTTACTCTTCAAACGATTTTGTGCACTAAAACTTCGTTCGCGATCAACACTTGTTAGCTGCATGCACAGAGCAATTTTGGCAAGGACAGAGACATTTGGTAGCAATTCGGCATGCAACAAAATGATCATTTTGCAAAATTGAACAGTAGATAAGGTAGTGTAGGCACCCTTGATCATAGTCAAGTCTAGGTCATTTTCTCTTGAGTGATATTGGGTCTAACAATTTTGATATTGTTTTTTTCATGCACCTCTGTGTCCTCTTTCAGATTACCCTCTATCAATTGAACTGTCTTACAGTACCAATAAAATGCACACAGTAGTTCAACAGCCTCTGTTCCTTCTTCTGGTTGTGCATTGCTACAAACAATACTTGGCTCAAAAACTCTGCTTAAATCATCAAAGATGGACAGATCTGCCTTTTTAAATCTTGCTTCATGTCCTTTTGCATGCTTGTCAAGTATGATGATCTGATTGACTCAAACTCTGATACCACAGAATCCTTAGAGCTTATTTTCTTACCACTCAAAGATACCATCTTACACAGTTATCCTTTGTTTCATGGATTCCAATGATTCACCATCAACAAACTTCATGTGCTCAAGCTTAGGATTGGTGCCTTGAACCAGAGGGTTTATTTCACTAAAAAGTAGGTTTTGTCTCTGCAACTCGTAGCTAAGAACACCAAGTTCATTATGTACATCAATAATGAAGGTTGTCACAAGTGCTACCTTGTGGGAATTGAAATATTTATGCAGACCGTTGGCAACACTGTTCTTTTCTTCTGCAAATTTTGCTAAGGTTGCCAATACTGATGCATAACAGGCAAATACTGCATCAACCGCATTTCTGAGTCCTAGCCACCTTATGAGGTTCTTTTACTGACAGTTCTGGCTCCTCTAAAATGGCTTGTACTTTCTTTAAACATGTTGTCCTCAAGCTTGAACCACTCATAAAGAAATACAGTGCATTGAATTTGTCTCTAAACTTTACCATATATGCAACCTTCTTTATTGTGTCTGTGCACGCTTAATTTAATGGATGAGCCACACAATGAGTTTGGATACAAAATGGTGACTATTTAGCCTGCAACTGAACACCAATCCCTGTTTTCTTTCCAGTCATAACTGATGCTCCATCTGTAGGTAGTGAAACACAGAACTCGAGAGGCAGGCCTAGCTCAGAGAATGTATTAAAAACACAGTTTACAATGGTGTGTGCCCTACCATCATCTATGGGAACATTGCATAAGAAACGTGAGACTGGTTGAGCTGACTTAACATACCGCATGCAAATAGACAGCCGCTTCTTAACAGTGAGATCTGTACTTTCATCCAGAGGCACTCCAAAAAATGTGGATTCTTTAATTTCCTGTACCACATCAGTTTTAAGTATAAAAGCAATGGATTTCTGGATTTCTCCAACAGTATCCCAGCTTAAATTCTGATATTTCAGACTGACTCCATTAAAAGTCTGTAGCTGGATAAGACCATTGATTGTCGTTGATGGAAGTTCTGCTTTTGCTGCAAAATATACAGTTCTAATAAGTCTTTCATCTTCCTCAGACACAACCATATTTTCTGGCTGCGAAAACTCCTCATCCTGCTCAATAATACTATCAACAGTTACCTTTTCTTCTGCCTTGCATGCAAAGTTGTGCTCTTGACTCTCATTGTGACGATCCAGACTATATTTGTTTATACTGGGGGTATCTTCATTTGTTAGCTTAAGATTTTGTTTCTGTGACTGGCACAGAGAACAACACAATGTTAATCCAGTCTCCCCTTCCTTCACAATTAGCCACGGATATTTGCTACATGTAGTCCATTCATGCAATGTTTTCTTGCCAACGCGTTCCCCGGTGTGTTTTCGTTTCGCGACTTTTTTTCAAGCGAAAGTTCGACAATATTTTCCACCAATTTTCTTACAATGTAATCACTGTCAGCGCTTGCCTCCGAAACAACATCGTCAATAATTAGTGTCACTATATTTTCCGCTTCTGATTTTGTGTTGCTCGCGGTTAAATAACTTAAAATTGAGTTATTTTGGACCTGAGATACGATTTTTCCCTTTTTACGGCCTCGCGTTTTCGACATTTTCACAACAATAACACGTAGTTACATAGACGCTTTATTCCGTACATATTATTGTGCTGAAGGTTATACTTAAAGCGCTTGGAAGCGGCAAAAAATCCGGGTACTTCGGACCGGCTTACAGTCAAAACGGCCCCGGGTATTTTCGAGACAGATTTACTCGGTACGCAGAGAAAAAATACGATATGCGTAATCGACAATTTAAATTGGGTTTTGGTACGCAGAGTTATATTTTTCTATGCATAATCGGCAATTTATCATCGGGTATTTACGCAAATACGCATCTTATCTGTAGCTCTGAGTGTTCACGAAAACGATGTTAAGGCATATTGTTGTAAATAACTTAATGTTCACCGACGCCGTTACAAACAAATAGTACCCCAAGCTTTACTATTAGCCGGGTTTAACGTTTTTGTGAAATGGCACGAGGAACAGCTATTCTTGGAAACACAACATCACGATGAAAACCGCATATAACAAGTACGATACGCATAATGCGAATAAATAGTTACAAAACCATGACTCCTCAGAAACTCATGCTCTTATCCAATATGTTAACATCAGAAAACCTGCTTTAAACATCAAAACTGGAATCAACATCTAGGAATGGTTAATGCGAAGCATTCGGGGATTTAACCAGGTTTGAGAGCTATACGAACCTCATACTTATTTATTGTCTTGTAATATTCTGTCATCATCAAATCTAAAGCTCTGCATCGTAAAATAATGCTTATGGTGTTTCCCTCATATAACACACCAATAAGAGTAAACAGCGTTTCGTTAATCGATATCCATGGAAATCGCTATAGCAACAAGTAGGTATGATAAATCCAACAAAATACAACAAAAACACGTATTTGTGTTTCCTTTTTTATCAACGTTTCGGCTTACGCCTCCATCAGGATAACACCAATAATAACATATTTTTTATATTTTTTTTTAAGTAACAAGTAAGAAAATTTTAGTGTTAGTCTGCATTTTTAATTTAAAAAATATACTGCCGACATATGATGACTTAAGTTGGCATAGCTAATTACGATACTTTTTCTACTGTTCTCTCAATCTCAACAAATGTTTTTTTATATTAGGGCTCCAACTTGGTGAGACTGAAACGGATCGAATTAGATTTTATTATATTCAGCAGTTGATTAAAGGTAAGCGGTGAAGTTAATTGATGCTAGGTGGATTAAATTCAATATAACCATTAAAGGTGTTTCAAACACAGGCGCACGTTCAAACGATATTTGGTATATCGCGCGTCGAGCACCAGTAACAGATTGGGTACACGGCACTTAAAATAATTGATTGTATATACTCATGGATATCGATTAAATGAGGCTCGAACTAGTGAATTGTAACAGTGTTGGTAGTATACTTACGATGGAGAAGTTAGGAACCGATGGACATATTCAACCGAAGATACATATAAGAATCGTTATGACATACGAGTAAGAATACGTTTCTCAAGCCATTAGGGTGCAAGGGATCGTGCGAACATTGCAAAATGGGCCATTATAACTGTATAATCACCGTATGATAGGGAACACTAGTATACCAAAATCGTTTCTGTTGTTATATTTGTTGCATCGCAAACATGATCGTACTTTAGAAATTAAATACAAAATTCAATTAAACGTTTAATAATTATTGCGGTATTGTGATTTGCATAGACCCTTACGATCTTTTTCTCTACCTCTACCTTATTTGATAGGTCTCAAAACAATTCATAAGTTACACAATAGTATTTAAAATGTTCTATCGCACTGTCACTTATTTATTTGATGGATAATATTAAAATTATGTAAACGGGTTTGCGTTTAGATTTAAAAATAAGTCTGAACACAATCATGACTCAACAAATCTGTACTTAGACGCGGAGGCTCAAAACAAAAACAGATACAAATTATATAAAAATTAAAATATCTACATTGCATAAAATGTGTTGATCTTAAAATGTATTGTTCGTATTTGGCCAAAACCAAAATTGTAATCCAATTTTCAGTTGCTTATGCTTTTCACACAGTATAAGGGTCGATAAACGAACGTCATTTTAAGGTAAATCACTTTTAAAGGATTCTTATGTAAAACTATTAATTTTTTTTCGATGGCAGATACTATTTGTGAATACGTGGTTCTCAGACAAAATCAATGCACATCATAATTTAAGAATACTGATAACTAAAATTATACACTATAAATGTATTCAAGTAAAAATTGTGCTGGACTTTTTATAATCAATTTACACAAGAGGTTAAATGCAAATAAGTGTAAAATTCCAAAAACCTTACCTTAAAAATTTTGTGCTTTGTTCAAAGACATGCGTATGCTTTTCGGAAAACAAGATGTATAAAGCTTATATGAATTTTGTCATTCACTATAAGTTATTTTGGGTGTACATTCCATACTTAGACATGCCTGTTGAAATGTTTTGGATATAATTTGGATATTGTAACATTATTAACACCCTTTAAATGGTTTTAGATAACTTGATACAATACAACCTATAAAGCCAATCATGTTATACAAATACTAACAAATTATAATCTCCAACAATACCCTTCGATATAAACATTGCTCTAAATAATGATAATTCATCATATTGATGAATCGATAAAAAATTATTGCACAATTTAAGGGGTGAAGGCTGTTTGTAAATTATAACGGTTAATAATGTCATTATTACATGTTCATATTTCCATACATTATATAAGAGACCAGTCGAAATAAGTTGGCATGACAACAATACTATATGATTGAAAGTTTTACTTGATTTCTTTTAACAAAACATGTATAACAAAACCAATGTTATTTACTTTATCCAAACGTTGAAACTTTAATAAATAGCTCATAAAATGACCTGCCACAAGAGGCGATGAACAGACAACATGTTATTTGATTTTCTAGAAGCACATTGATTTTTTACAATTATATTTTGTATGAAAAACACGCGTACGTTTCTCTGATTAATGAGTACTGGCGTTAAACGTCCTTACCTTTAGTTATATGGTAAAAAATATCAAAAGCCTTTCAAAAAATGTTTGCTTTTTGGGGTAATACCATAATATAATTGCTCAGTAAATTGACATAATTTACACATTTTTTTCTCGCAAATACACCACTGAACACATCTATATATTTATTTTTATTACCTCGGAGTAAAATACATATATTTGATTGAATAGGGAAATTATATGAATGTGTTTGCGTTCATGGACATTATTGTTTAGCAACCTGGTAATTAGATTGGCAGACGAACGAAGTAAAATAACTTATTATTTTATGGTAACATCGCGAGTTTATTGTAACGACAGTGTTTTCCAACGTCGGAGATGACCTGTATTTGTATTAGTGTTTTGAACACTAACAGCACGAGACCAAAAGAGGCTATCGCGTTTTCATGCATTAATACATATGTTATGGAAACAATGCCTGTAAATTCTAGTCAGATGCATTATTGACAGTATTGACTTTGTATTTTGAAGCGCTGGTTAATAAACCTCCATCAAGAAGAAAGTTTTAAAATAATATTTTATTTCGGTTACTCTATATTATTATATTATTCTATATTATGAACGCTGAATTCCGTTTCACTTGTGTTTTAAAGATTACGGTATATATTTGTTATTTAATTATATGAATTGTCTCACGCATTGGTGATTTTCTTATATCACAGTGCTGTGACGTTTATGCATATTGACATTTGGCTGTTTGCATGTTATATTGTAAGGATTATCGGAATTATCTCTTGATTGTTTGCATGGAGTCTCAAATTGATTTCAGAATTAACTAAAAATTCAAAGCTGGTATGTATCAGGTTGATCATATTGTGTATAGGTAGAGGTGCATTAAATGATCTGATGTTATAAATATTGCATGTGTACCAATATTATTCATCGTTTAAAGCAATACGACACATTTGACGATGACGATCATTTATTTTGAAATTTTAGTTAAGTCTACATATTTTCTCACTTTGGTGAGTATACGCTAACATTCCTAAAAATTAAACAAGAATTAACACGATTATATCATTATTGATTAAGCATTATTCGACTTGCTATTACGTTCATTCAGGCCGACACGATTTACGAAACCCGCCGTATTTGTCACGAAAACCCCACTAGTATACGATACTCCACTCACAAGGTGCTTAAAAACAATTGCTTCAATTATCTCATGTTAAACCATGAGGCAACGCGTTTCTCAAGTTGGAGATATTCCACCGATGGAGATAGAGATGTGTTAGTCATGGAGAGTCCCTACATTATCTTCTCAAGGAAAAGTATTAACAGGACGGAAGAGAGCAGATATCACAGACGGATGCCTACTGTTGTCTTGGAGAAGTCTACCTGCTGTCCGTGGAGAAGAACTGCAGTGGTGGCGTTTTGGTAGAGTCCTTCAACGTCTTGCAATAGCCCTTCGTCAATGTTTAACCCTCTTATAACACGACATAGGCCATCATACCACACGCGATTGACAGCTTTCTTAAAGTCAATGAAGTTGTGGAAGAGATAACGCTGGTGTTGCAGGTGTTTCTAAATGATAATTCTGTATATAAAGATCTGTTCCACTGAGGTCAATGCAGTATTCACCCAAGCTGTTTAGGACTGCGGAACTCAGTAAAAAGATTCCTGACAGCGTTTGTCATTACATTGACCTGGGGTTGACTGGTGTTCCTGAGGGTTCTGATGGTGTTTTAGGTCTTATTACTGTTTCCTTCGGTCATCTCTTTGTCGATGATGATGCATTGCTCATCAATCCATTCCTCCGTGGTCTCTTTCATCTTCTTCCTTACCTCGCTTGTCGCTTGTCTGGTAATTTGCCGTGGCGTCCATGTTGGTGTACTTGTCATTCCTCAGCTCTTGTTACATATGTCCATGATTTCGGTCGACACCCATGGCTTGTTCTTTATTTTCTGCCCCCCCAATCACTTCTACAGCCTTTTCAAATAATAATACCTTTCAATATAATTTTCGGTCGTACTGTTTGCGCGTACATGTATACAAATCCAATAGTTTTTTAGTATATGAGGTAACAATCATGTCGGACTGCGTGGTAAATACCAATCAAAGGATCTGTAGTGCAAACAGGGATCGGCCGTACAGTAAATTATATGCATGAACATCAATGTAAAGAGCTTTAAGGCCACTTAGTGTTTCAATCAATCAGAAACGTACACTTACAAAAAAACTGGCCGTCACCGTTCTTATACTTTTTTGATATTTGTTAAAACACGCATGCTATCTTCTTCTGTATATCAACAACTCTGCATTATATAAATTATTATAGTGTTAAATGTCAACCTTATGTAGGCTTGATTTGAATACAACGCATTTGTATTGATCTTTCTAAGGCGGTTTCTTAAGCGTAAATATTGTTGTATGTAAAGCTTGATGTTATATGTTTTGTCCTACATTTTTTTATAAGCAATCGGCAAACTTGTATAATATAAATAACAAGCCGATAAAAACGCAAAATATATCTCCTGATGATCTGCGATATAACTGCTGCTTAATTCGAGACATTCTGAGATGAATTAAGAATTTTCAGACCGTTGTTAATAATGCATTTCTTGTAAATTGATGATCAGGAAGAACCAAGTCTAGAGTTGTAAACCTCTGAACATACATCATGACCTTTTTCACATGTATGACTTCATAATTTAATATATTGTATTTGAAAGACGAATGTTCGATTACATTAAAAACGTTTACATAATATTTCTTGTGTTTATCAATACCCTAAATGTGATGCTCAATGCTATAGTAATGTTTTATGAGATAATGATAACCACGCTCTTGCAGTGTAGTGGTCCCCTTTAAGTATTAAAACACGGTTAATATATCATGTATAATAGGAAGGTTTGGAGTATTGCAGCTACCACATTTAATTGATTAATGGTTAAAGAATCAATTGTTTTTTTGTAATAAGACAATAGTTTTGTCTTTATAAAAACAGAAAATACTAGTCGGATAATGGTCGTTCCTCGTTATTTGGCAATTGGTTTCTGTCTATACATTATTGGCCGCATAGTGTAATTTTGTTTCTCTCCATCTAGTGCAGCTGAATGGTCACTTTGTGTACATAAGTGTCGTATTTGTCCATTGAAAGTAAGTGCTTTTGTTTTAGTTATTTCCATAGGTATAATGTACTATCGATATGACGGTCTCAAAATTACATATATAACATATACGCATCGGTCTATCGACGTTGGACACGTATTTAAGAGACAAATTGTAAAGTTAAATACTGGCCATATTCATTAACATAATATATCAAAAGTACACATTAAATCAATATTTTACACTAAAAAATCATTATTTACACTCCTACACAGATTTATAATATATGCCTCTTGTAAGAATCTCGCACAATTATATTTTAAAATAACATAATCACATAGATGTCAACACGTTGCCACGTTTGTGCTTTTCTTTAAAAGCGAAACCCACGAATAATCTGTGTGTTGACTGCACTTGACTACACACGATGTGGACCAGTCGATTCACAAGTACAAGCAATAAGCCTGGGTTAATATAGGAAGAGTAATGTGGAAGAGTAATGTGGAAAGACTGGTAACAGGTGTAGACTGTGGCAGAAAATTTTGATACATATAGATGTCGTAATTGAGGTACATGTTGCCTTTTCGGTTAGTCACTGTGATCAATTGTGATGAAAATTACTGTTCATAAAAAATTCCGACCCCAGCTGTAAGCAGTGTTTTTCATTAATGTTTTAAGTGGTATGATTGATCCTTATTTGTCTGTTCACGCGCAACTTGCGTTAATAATTTAATCGAACATTTGGCATATAACAAATACAGTGTCCAAACCTCGAATTAGTGCTGTCATTATTAACTATATATTCGTTTTGTCCTAAAAAGGTGATTAAAACTACATATACAATCAAAACTGTGCATTTTAAAACGCATATTAGATTGTGGTTTAAGAGTGGGTGGTTCTTTGATTTTATTTCAAGAAACATATTTTATAATGAAAATGTGGCGACAGTAAATGAATATTTTTATTCAAAACGCATCTGAGTATAACATAGTACTTATTAATTGTTGTAGAGTAAAACTCAACGACGCGTCG
This sequence comes from Dreissena polymorpha, assembly GCF_020536995.1. Lineage (NCBI taxonomy): Eukaryota > Metazoa > Mollusca > Bivalvia > Myida > Dreissenidae > Dreissena > Dreissena polymorpha. Next base: position 58,727,988 of record NC_068364.1, on the reverse strand, counting down.
CAAACGTTAAACATTTTATTCGACAGGTTCATTGACTGCAGCTTGGGGAATAATAACGTGAACGCTTGTGTCTTATCCTTTAATTTTCTTTTAACACAACAACACTTAGTCTAATCTAGTTGAATCATTCTTTTTAAATGTACATGTACATCGAAAGGACAGAAAGTTTTATAAAAATATATATAGCGCGTCAGTTGGTGTTGATATATCTCAAAGTATAGAATACCGCCATATTTAAAGGATTTAATTATCAAGACATTATTTATATGTAGAAAATAATCAGTTTTAATGAAACAAACACTATGATACCAAGCTGTTATATATTCAACACACACAATCAACATATTAATATACCCCTGCATATAATTCACCAGCTCATTGACTTTTGACAGAAGAGACATTGTATATTAGGAAACGTTGTTCCTTTTTCTATCAAAGTTTATCAGTTGCTATACTATTTCTTAAGCATCGTCGGAGCGGTATACTCAATTATTATGTGTGACTTTACAAAAATAAAAACGTATTGATAAATGAAATGTTTACTGTAAAAAGGGTACTTTAAGCCGCATATTTGCGTTTTATTCTTGCAGGTATATACTTTAATATAGACTAAACTCCAACCAATACAAACAGTTTACGTGCTCATGATGTCTTAATTTACAATATGTAACAACATATATAAGTTTCCGCTAAACAATTTGCGTCAGTGCAATAAAAATGCGGTATTTTTTTTAAATTGTGGAATAGATGTATGCTAAAGGATGCAACCGCTGACACTGTCGAATGCAAATATATACGCATGCACTAGTAATCAATAGGAACATTTTATGCTAAAATTGCTTTCATGAAATGTCTTCCATTTAAAAGACATAAGCTGTTAAGTAACAAGAACCGAACCTGCCGTTTGTCAAGAAAGCAAAAATATTTTGTGGTTCTAACGAAGATTTGTTTTCTGTTTAAAAAATGGTAGACTAACCCGATTTACATTTTCAATTTAAATTATGAAATCCCCGTTTCCAAGCATGTTTGTGTACAAAGAGATTGCTTCGTATCGGTCTCAGCAGCATAGCGAATCCCAATATTACAAGGCATACTAGGAAGGCATTGATATACAAGCGATCAATCTGATTATTCCTTTCCAAGAAACATTTGATGTAAGTTAAACAAAATAAAATAATTTAATAATTTAAATTGTGAAATCCCCGTTCCCAAGCATGTTTGTGTACAAAGAGATTGCTTTGTATCGGTCTCAGCAGCATAGCGAATCCCAATATTACAAGGCATAATAGGAAGGCATTGATATACAAGCGATCAATCTGATTATTCCTTTCCAAGAAACATTTGATGTAAGTTAAACAAAATAAAATAATTTAATAATTTAAATTGTGAAATCCCCGTTCCCAAGCATGTTTGTGTACAAAGAGATTGCTTCGTATCGGTCTCAGCAGCATAGCGAATCCCAATATTACAAGGCATAATAGGAAGGCATTGATATACAAGCGATCAATCTGATTATTCCTTTCCATGAAACATTTGATGTAAGTTAAACAAAATAAAATAATTTAATAATTTAAATTGTGAAATCCCCGTTCCCAAGCATGTTTGTGTACAAAGAGATTGCTTCGTATCGGTCTCAGCAGCATAGCGAATCCCAATATTACAAGGCATAATAGGAAGGCATTGATATACAAGCGATCAATCTGATTATTCCTTTCCATGAAACATTTGATGTTAGTTAAACAAAATAAAATAATTTAATCAATTTAGAATCAAAATAAAAACCTACATGTAACATTCATGTAAAATTGAAATGAGTTCTGTTAATGCATAAATGGAAACTTTATAGCAAATTAAATGCAAAGCTGAGAAACTTAAAATTTTCACCTTCCTTATATTACTTATACTGTCAACATGTGTCAGGTTGAATTATACGTGGACCGTATCATCATTCCAGTCGTGTAATCAGGGTTACTCAATCAAAAGTCTTGATAAGCAAGTTTTCAAACAAGCACCAAACCTGATTATTCAACAACACAATTGATTTGTTATGTTGTCTTCTCGAGTCTCTGATTAAAAAAGCTTCGGGATATTAGTATCGTTATGTCGAGATAAACAATTTAACATTCAAACGGGAAAATTTGATAAACCATATGTATCGTACCTTATGCAGAAATCGAACCTTATTTCAACCAAGTGTATTTATTGTTTGTTGTTATTTCTCAAACGTATACTAACTGTTTACAAATAAACACTCGTTGAGTTAATATTACCAGCCGAATACATGTTGTTAAATGATTTGTGTAGATATTTGAACGCCCAACACTGTGCTATTTCGTATTTATTCGATGTATTATGCATGCATATTCAATGAGGTTTCTTAATAATATGTAGGCAATAACATTTGATATAAATACATCAGATCTATAAATGCCGATATTTTTGTCCTATTTTTTTAATTTTTCCTTAGTGATGATGTTGATTTTCCTAAATTACTATTTTGTTTTAGACAGTCGAACAGATCTAACATTGTGTGCATACGTCCAGGAGCATGCCTCGAATCCCAATACAGCTAGTCTCCTGTTGGTATTATTTTAATTCTATGCACTAATCAGGTGATAAGTAATTTAACTTGTAATTTATCGTTGGACTACTGTCGAGAATGTATGCATAGCCTGGATCAATTGTATTAACTTCTAAATAATTTCCCGTGTTCGCGAAAACGTTGGCAAAGGCATAGTGTTGGTAATACTTACATTGTCATAAAAACGGAAAGCAATTAAAACAAATAGTACCACAATCTTTAAGTTAAATTGAAATGTTTGTGCAATTTTACGAGCATTGGTCATTCATGGAAACAAACCGTCACGATAAAAACCTCACATAACAAGTACGATACACATCATGTGATTAAATATAACGATAACTCTTCAGAAACTCTTTCTGTTATTGCTCTTATACAATATTTTAAAATCAGAAGACATGCTAATAACATACACTTATAAAAACTGGGATCAACACCTCAGAATTCTGGATGCGAGTAATCCGGGGATTTAACAAGGTTTGAGAGCTATACGAACCTCTTTATTATGTATAATGTTATAAGATTGTGTCACCATTCAATCTAAAGCTCGACATCGTTACATAATGATTATTGTGTTCACAAAATAATACAAAGCAAAAAGAGTCAAAAGCGTTACGCGAATCAATGTGCAAGTAAATTTGAGTGTAAGTCTCCTTTTTTAATTCAATAAATATACTACCGAACTATCTATCATGTCTTAAGTTGGCATAGCCAATAACGATCAAATACTACTTTTCTTTTACGCTACTAAAAATATTCTAACTTGGAACGAGCTTCTTGTAAACAGATGTTCGAACTATCGTAAATTAATTACAATTACGAGTTTTATATCAAATTTCATAAGAAGTTAAACAATTTATTTAGTGCAATTCATAATATAGTAGTTGTATGTAAGAAACAACTAACTTTAAAATAGCGTACTTTGGTCTATGAATTTACTATTAATTATATGCGTATTATAATTCAGCAAACAAGATAAATACAACATAAATTAATTTTGCCATTCACTAAGTTATTTTTGGTGAACTTTCCATACATATAAACGCCCACTGAAATGTTTCAAACATACTGTTGGATGGTTTTAACATTATAAGTACCCTAAACACGGGTTTAGATAACTTGATACAATGAAACATATAAAGCCAAAGATGTTATACAAATACTTACATATAGTTATCTTAAACAATACCCATCGATATATATATATATATGAGTTTAAAACTTCCAATCACAGAGAGGGAATATAGAAAATAGATTGATGCAAATAATGATAATTCATATTGATGAAGCGATAAAATTGAAAGGGTTTAATGCTATCATTTAACGGTGAATTATTTCATTTATAAATGTGTATCTTTCAAAAAAATATATAGTCGACAAGTCGAAATCAGTTGGCATGACAACAACACTATTTGATTTAAGGTTTACTTGAACTCTTTAATACAAACTTAAATAACAAACTCACTGTTATTCACTTGATTGAAACGTTGCCACTTTAAAAATGGCGTAATAAATGGCCTGTAGCGGTGTTCAGAAATAATGTTATAAGATTTTCTAGATGCGCATATTTTCTTGATTGTTGCCAAATATATTTTTACGAGAAATGCTCGTACGTTTGTCATATTGATAAATACTGGCGATAAACTACATTATATTAATTTATATGATAATAATAATCAAAAGCCTTACAAAAAATGTTTGAATTGTGGGTTACACCCTGAAATACGTTCTTAGTACATCGACACCTTTGTACCCTCTTGAACATATTTTTATTAACTTTTTTACCACGGAATAAATCAAATATATTCTATTTAGTAAGCATTGAAATGTTATTAAATGTGTTTTGTGTACATTGATATTATTGTTTAGGAACCTGTTAATAAGCTTATCAGACGAACGAAGTAAAATAACTTGTATAATGTTATAACATCTCGAGTATATTGTTACGAGAGTCTTGTTCGACGTCGGAGATGACCTGTATGTGTATTTATTCTTTGAACACTACTCAAAGAACACGTTACCAATAGAGGCTATCGCATGGGGTCATGCATTAAAAAATATGTTATGGAAAAATTGCCGGATAATTCAAGTAAGATGCAATAAGAACTAATTTTACTTTGTAGTTTAAAGCGCTGGTTTCTAAAATTATATCAAAAACACTGTTTTTTGAATAATAAGCTATTTTATTCCGGTCATTTCCGAAAAGCTTTAAGTAATATCGTGCCGTTACATAAGAAACGGGACGAAATAACCAAAACATTACAGAGAAATACCTATTCTTAGCAATTTTGGTAAACTATTCACCAGCGTATTTACAAAGCGAGTTGTAAACTGGGTCGAAGACAATTAAATACACACTGATGTACAGTGCGGTTTTCGGCCCGGCGTAAGCACTGTCGACGTCATTTTTATAGCACATTCTATAGTTCATTATATGCTTTCTATTAAATCACGCTTGTATTGCGCATTTATAGACATTAAGAAAGCATTCGATTCCGTTTACCGTAATGTTCTATGGTTTAAACTTGTCAATATGGGTTTAGATGGTAAACTTCTGTGCATATTCGAAGACATGTATTCTACTCTTGCATAAAGCACTGTTATACATTTCTGATTTCTTCGATATATCCGTTGGTTTAATACAAGGACAACCAACTCACCTATTCTCACTTTGTTTGAAAGACATTGAATCGTCTATTAAACGTGTTACGGTAGGTAACTTCGATCTTAACTTGTTTAATATATCCTTTTTCATTTTACTCTTTGCCGATGACAACGTATTGGACGGAAAGTCTTAAAAATCTATTTACTTTTTTCGAAAAATAGGGGTTAAAAGTAAATACCGAGAAAACTAAAACTATGGTCTTTAAAAAAAGAGACAAAATATAAAATACCAAAAAACCGTCCTCAAATAATAAAGAATTAAAAAATGTTCATAATTTTAACTACCTCGTCGTAGTATTTTATGAAACATGAAGTTTTTATCTGAATAGTCAGCATTTTATCGGAAAGGCAGTGAAGGCAAATAACGTTTTGTTACTTAATGTAAATAAATATGACGTCACAGCTCGTATTGCTTTGCAATTCTTTGACGCCTGTGTATCCGCGACTTTAGATTACTTTTGTGCGGTTGTTTTTTTATAAATCCAATCAAATCGAAAGGGTACAATTGAAATATTGCACATTTTTAGGCGTTTAACAAAGAACGTGTAGTGCAGCTGTTTATTAGGAATCCATGTATGTGTTTTTATTCTTGCATGTATATACTTTAATATAGATTAACCAGGTTACGTGCTCATGACGGTATCCTTTATATATATATATATATATATATATATATATATATATATATATATATATATATATACAACCGTGTGTCCATATAAATTCTGGTTACATCTTTTGTATTAAAAATGTGTTTATTAAAATATTAAAATTGCATATTACACATCATAAGATTTACACGAGGAAGTATACTAGTCATGGGACTCAACGGTGCAAATACTCCTAAATGAATTGTGTTTTAGAGACGTTTGGGCAAATCCCTTTAAATATAGCCTTAACGAATTTGCGCAAATATTTAAACGTAAAGCTATCGATTTTTTTTTTTACAGATACTTAGAGCCGACGTTAACTCTAGTGCTTTATTAAAGCATGTATATATATATATTTAACAGATTCGTTTGAACCAGCAATTTATCTTGATAAACTATTTAATAATACTTACCGCCGCGTATTGTTTCGTCTCCGATTATCACCGCATTCTTTAAGGATATAAACTGGTCGGTACGGTTCTGATGGACTTCCGAATGAGGAGGGGACATGCTTACAACGTAACAGTCACTATATTGAGCATGAATTTAACTTTATCACTATTTGTAAATGTTATGCAGAATTACGCATTCGCTTTAAAAAAAGTATTTTTATTGTAGGCCGAGTATGTTTACATTCATACAGTTTATGAAACCAACTAACAAATCAGAACTCCTAGGAGTGTCTAAGTATATATATTTCGCAAATAAGCATAGAACCAACTCAATCAATATGAACCAATAACATGACATTTTTTATGGATGTTAACCTAAATATTATAATAGCAAACGTTCCTGTTATGCATGTCTGCTTTTGATAGACAGACAGACAGACAGAATAGTTTATCAATGTCTCACTTTTGTACATAGAACACAATAAAACAGTACAAAATCATTATATATATATATATATATATATATATATATATATATATATATATATATATATATATATATATATATATATATATATATATATATATATATGTACAAACCACTCAAAAAGAGTTACGAGAGACGATAGTTCTAAAAATTCTAAAAGGGTTAAGCGATTATATACTAGTACATCATAGAATCTTTCACATCTGTTAGAAATATAAAAAAGATTCTTAAGGAAATTCGATTTAAAATGATAAGTGTTTTTAAAATATATAAAAAATACAACTGTTAGAAATATACAAAAATGATCCTAATGAAATTCGGTTTAAAATTATTAGTTTTCTTATAATAAATTAAAATATATATCATCAAACAATACAGTAAGAGAAAATTTCAATTTGTACATTATAAACAGTTTTGTACTTATGAAGTACAAAATATATTATTATTTGATACGAAGTTGACTATAAGCACACATTAAATGGATTTTATATACATGTGGTTGCGTCGCTTCATTAAAATGTCATGACAGGCTCTGGCACTGGGTTTAATGATGCGATCATCTGACAGCAAGAAGTTCATTTTCTCTTTTGGGTTTAATGCGTTGAAACTTTCTGTTAAATTGGATCTTATATTTTCATAGATAGATATTGTTATTGGTCAAACTATATGTTTTGTCTGCTGAAGCTTATTGTCGTTGTTTGTATCTGATAATTCGAATGGTAAAATGTTATTTAATAGTTGTAGTACACACTATTATAATATTAATATCCATCTTGTTTTAGAAAAACACGGACATCAAATATTAAACTCAAATCGAATATGTTAAGAACATTCTACTCAAGAAAACGTATATATCAACCACATTCCCTTGATGTGCTATTTAATTTAAATATGTGATGTGTTTATATTGCTATATACTGCTTTTATTAGCCAATAACATAGTCTGTCTGTCTATCTGTCTGTCTTGTTTCTGAATAACACAACACTCAAGTGTAATCCAGTTTTATCACACTTATCCTACGTTAACATCGAAACGATAGAAAGTTGTCTGATAAAAGTATATAAAGCATGTCAAGTGTTGACGTATATCAAAGTATAGAATTACGCCATTTTTGTAGGAATTAATTATTAAGAATTTTTGTATGGAAAAGATAATCAGTTACAATAAAAACAAAATGATACTATGCTGTAATATATTTTACACACAAAAGCAAATCATCAATATACAACTGCTTATATTTCATCAGTTCATTGGCTTTTGACAGAAGAGAATTTGTATATTAGGATACGCTATAGGCTTTGTTCTCTTTTCGGTCAAAGTACATGCAATACTATTGTATGTCCTAATCGTTTTTGGAGCGGTATACTCAATTATTAGTTTTTTTATTTTTATTTAATAAAATCGTATTGATATATGAAATGTTTACTGTAAAAATGTACTTTAACACCCATATTTGTGTTTTATTCATGCAGGTAAATACTTTAATATTAACTAAACAGATCACGTGCTCATGACGTTTTAATAAGCAATTTATCACAAAACGTATTAGTTTCCGCCGAAAATGCGTCGCTGCAATGCCATTTGTAATTTATTTGCAAACATTTGTGGAATAGATGTATGCTTACGAGCGCATGTGCATCCGCTGACACTGTCGAATGACAATATATGCGGATGCAATAGTAATAAGTAGGAACAGTTTATTGTTTACCGATGCACTCGTTATAAAAAGAACAGTTTACGCTATACGGATGCACTCGTTATCAATAGAGACGGTTTATGCCATTCGGATGCACTCGTTATGAATAGGAACAGTTCATGCTATACGGATGCACTCGTTATAAATAGGAACAGTTAATGCTATACGGATGCAGTCGTTATATAAAGGAATAAGTTTATTCTATAACTACTATTATTGAATGACTACTATGTAAATAACATAAAATGTTGATTATTGAAAACGAATCTGTCGTTTGTCAATAAAATAAACATACTTTGTGGTCCTTACCAAGATTTGGTTTCCTTTTTTTAAATGGTCAAATAACCTGATTTACATTTTCAATTTAAATCGTGCATTCCCCGTTCCCAAGCATGTGTGTGTATAACGATATTGCTTGATATCGGTCTCAGCAGCTTAGCTTAGCGAATTCAAATCTTAAAAGGCATTACAGGATAGATTGATTGAAAGCGAGTAATCTAATTATTCCGTTCCATGAAACATTTGATATGGGTTTGTTAAACCTCCATGAAACATTCATGTCAACTTTAATTGGGTTCTTTGAAAAGCAAAACAAAAGAGAAAACTTTAAAACAAATAGATTTTAAAGCAGGGAAATCTAAAATATGCTCCCTCCTCATAGTAAATTATATTTCTAACAATGTCATGTGTCCCCCCAGATATCCGTTAACCGCCTCGTCATTCCAATCGTGTTATCAGCGTTATCTAATCAAACGTCTTGATGGGCGACTTTGAAAACAGGCACTCAACCTGATTCTCACAACAAAACAATTATTGTATAAGTGGTAACGTGAGCGAAGTGGAACTATTTGCGAATTTTGCGAACGCTATTAATTCGCTAAATTTTCTGCCAGCCAAAATTGCGCCGCCATTGAGGTAAAAATTTACGGTGGCACCGGGTAAATATAATTACTGTATACTATCGTGTAAGAAAGTTAATCTTGACACTGGTTTAAGATAAAAACTACTTTGTTATCGATTAAACATTATTACGCTCATAACATTTTGGAGAAATATATATACGTTGTATAAACATATTGATTAACTATTAACATACTGCTTAGCTACGAAATTACTCAAAGACACACAACTTCTGAAATATACTGAGCGTACAAAGCATACAAAGACAACCAAATACACACACAGCACACTATGCTACATAATGTTTAAATGCCACATGTATTAAAGGCTGATTTAATCATCTTGATATTAGATGATATTATTTGGTTACATCTGAAATTAAATGACTGAACAATAAACTGATATGATTTGATGTAACAAACAGTTGTTTAGGTATCACATATCCATCAATACAGTTGCCCCGGTAGAAAAACACGTGTTCACACCTTATCGCTTGATTACAATAGGATTATTGTTATCAGAGATAAGGCATTGTTAATAGTTTTCCCTATCATTCACTGAAGCATGGTAATTTATTGTCATTCAAATTAAAGTTACCTTAGTCATTCTGTCAATATGCGACTATTAATTTTGCACAAAAGCTAAAGATAAATTTTTACTTAACATAAACAAATATTTCACAACACTAACAATGTTAAAATGTTGTCAGTTATAATCCATCAATCTAACGACTGTTTAAACTAACGTTAAGTATATGACAACTACTCATAATCGGATTGTATGTATCCAGAAATAAATTGCAATTTTTACAACTTATAATATTTTTATGTCATTTTGGTACGGGCGATACGCTAACATTTCCGCACGCTGATTGCCTGTTATTTTGAAATCACTAACTTTTTGACAGGCGGAAATATTCACTTATACAGTTATGTGTAATGTCGTTTGGGGACGGCTGTGTTTTCGATAATCTGTCTACAAAAATCATCGGGGCAATTATATATCGACCAAAAATACATTCTTGTTACACATTAGCAGACATAACCGACAGCGCGAATCAACGTGTTTCATCTAATAGAATATCAAACAATCGTTTTGCTGAGATCAAAATGTTAACATAAAAACGGAACAAAAAATTAATGCCCGTATGTATCGTTGGTTATATTTTAGAATGCAGAAATTGCATCTTTATTTCAACTAATTGTATTGATTGTCTGTTGTAATTTCTCAATCGCGTAATGAGTGCTAGACAATATTCGTTTGATTAATATCATTAGCCGAATACATGCTGTTTACAGACATCAACTGTCGTTTTAAAATATTTGATAATAAAACAAATAAGGGCAATAACTCTTATTTAAGAAATAATTGAGTTATGTATTGAGCTGTAAACGTATGCTTTTAAGTATCCCAATAAAGCTCGTTTCTTGTTTTTTGTTTATTTAATTCTGTGCAATTATCAGGTGCTAATTAATTAAACGTGTAATTTATCGTTGACTGAATGTCAAACATGTATGTACAACATGCGTCAATTGTATTAACTTATAAATAGTTTTGTCACATGCCATTCCCTGTTTCCCATGTAATAAAACCATTACGAATAGTGTTTTCTTTTATATCTTATTTCTGCAGTACAAATACGAATTTTTATTTTTCACAGGCGAAATAAGAAATGTTAGGAACTACTTTTTCTATTTTTAGATTATCATATCAAGATTTTTTATCACGAGTGAATTAAAATCGGTATTCCACCGAATCCAACACATTTTGTTTTTATTTGATGCTTTTTTTCACCGTTTATTTACATTGTAAAAGAGTTACACTTGATAATTTCGCTGGAATAGTGACATCATTTTGTCGAAAAAATGACGTCATTTAGTGTATTGAAATGTATTGAGTCACGCCACGGGAGAAAGAGTAATTTTTCAGCGAAAGGAAAACAGCGGGTAATTATTTACTTAAAAATGGGGCTTAAAATAAACAGAAAATTTGTTCATGTCAGTGTAAGATCGTTTGTTATATCACTCGTGATCATAGAAAAAAAAGTTCACATCGTGGCTGCGCCACTCGTTAAAATATATTTTCTATGATCTATCGTGAAATAAAAACGATCTCACACTGACATGAACAAATATCATCAATATCTAACACATGTGTAATATACTTTTTAAGCGTTTTTATTGGCTTATTTTTCGTTCGATTGACCAATTGCATTTTGTTATTTTGCTGAAATGAACTTCAACTTCAAATGACGTCATTAAATGTAAACAACATTCAGGATTTATCATTATATTTGCGTAAACATTTATTTAATTTGCTCATTTAAAAGCATGTGATAAAACAGATCTGACACTCCCTGTCATATCATATTTTATTTAACTCGTCCAGGAAATTCGTAAGCAAGCTCGCCAAAGGTTCGCTTACTAGCAAAATTGCAGAACTCGTTTTATATAATATGGTATGATATGACAACTGTGCCAGATCCAATATATTAGGTGTTCGCGAAAGCGGTGATACACGCATAGTGTTCATATAACTTAAAGTTTCATCAAAGCCGTAAAGCAATTAAAAACATATAGTACCCCAATCTTTAATATTAGCCGGATGGGACTACATATGAGCAAGAGTTTACGAAGAATTATCGTTACTTTACTATTCATTCGCATGATGTGTTATGTACGTGTTATGAGCGGTTTTTTGCCTGGGGCGTAACTCTAAGGCCATAGCAATGATACACATTTCTGAGACAGTCAGAATTAGCTGGCTGCCAAAACCATGAATGAATGAATTCCCAAAAGTCCGATTTACCACTTGGCGGTAATTCATGCGAAATCAATGAAGTTATTCGCAGATCTCAATAACCCGCCTTGTAAATACAGAACATCACTATATAACATGACAGTGTCATAAAACGTGTACAAAAATATTATTGAAGCCAAATTGCTAAGCATTGGCTACGACATAGTTTTTATTATTGTTTGCATATTCATGAGTTTTTATTATTGTTTGTATATTCATGCGAAAATAAGTTCCTCACTAGACGGTCTAGGCCGATAAGATACGAGTGTCACGGCGACAGTAAGAAGAATTTTTTGTTGATACATTTTTAAAGACATTACATTTGGTATTAATAAACATATTTTAAGATAATGTTATTTTATTTTGCGTTAACGAAACATTCAAGAAAAAAGAAAATGAAAAAAAACACAACTACACATATTCATGATCATTCTTAGAAATATACAAATATACCGGATATGATATTTTACTGCGCAGATCGAGCGCGCAAATCGAGCGCGAAAAGTTCTACGTGAGACAACGTACACAATCTGTACACCGTTCTTATCAGGGTAAAGGCCCAGTCTCACAATGATGCCGGCGGAGCTACTTTGCGTGATCCGGGATCTACCGGGATGAAGCGGGGCTCTTCCGGGATGAACCGGAGCTTCATCGGGGACGACCGGGATGAACCGGGGAAAACCGGGGCTCCACCGGGAAAGTATTTAAATGTTCATACCTCCGTGATGAACCGGGAGGCATCGGGAAGGACCGGCGACGACCGGCGCGGCACCGGGAACAACCTGGACGGCACCGGGAACAACCGGGACGGTATCGTAGCTGCATCTGGGCCCATACAGACCCCGGCAGAGCTTCGGCAACGCCCCGGTGAATGCCTTTAGAGTCCCGGTATAGCTACGTTATATAAAAAAACAGGCGCTCTGCCGGAACGCCACCGGCATTCACCGGGGCTCCGCCGGGGCATTACCAGCGACAACCGGGGTAAAAACGGGGCGTTGCCGTAGCTCTGCTGGGGTCTAATGCCGGTATAAACACGGTGAGTGCCGACGGTGTTACGGTATACCGGGGCTCTGCCGGCTTCAACCGGGGCTCAACCGGGGCACTACCTGCGACAACCGGAGTTATGCCGGGACGCTGCCGGCTTTCACCGGAGCACTTCCGGAGACAACAGGGGCTCTGCCGGGGCTTCACTGGGATAAACCGTAGCCAGTCCGGGTTGACCGGGACTCTGCCGGGCTTTTGACCGGCTTCAACCGGGACGGTAGCGGGAAATAGTGAGACCGCGTTAAAAAACTTCTACACATCATCTCGGTCCTCGCCGGTCGACCGACGTTAGCAAACCTGGATGGACCGGGGCTATACCGGCAAAAGTGAGACTTGGGCTTAAGTGGATTTTGTTTTGTATACACATTACAAAGGAAGTATGAGTGTTTCCTGATCTGTTAATTATGTAATAGAAAGCTATTTTAGGCTATTGAAAGTGATTTATTTGACGCCAACAATAACAGTTTTTGCGGCCATGTTGTTGTTGTTGTCTATCTACACCGCCTATGTAGACGAACCTGTACAAGATCTGTAGAATTGATCAAAAGGTTATCGTTCCCACACCCAGTATTGTGTTGTCTTTCACCGTCTATGTACACTGTAGTATATACACAACTATTGTCTTTTCTTACAGTTTATGCTGCACTCAACCGCTAGGGTCAATCCGTATAAATTCGGACAAATGGAGAAATTCGGACAAAACATCGTAAATGCATTTTACGTCACACTAAACCTAGCCCAAGCCTTCAGCGTCTACAGCGCTTTGATTATTGTGATGTTGTGTATCTATGAATGTCATAGTAAACACTAGCTAAGCATAAATTAGACAAACGTGGAAACTTTAATCAACAATTTTTAAATCAGAAGACCTTCTATTAACATACACTTATAAAAACTGGGATCAACAACTCGGAACGGTTAATGCGAGTAATCCGGGGATTAAAACATGTTTTAGAGTAACACGAACCTCTATATTATATGAAATCTTGTAAGACTCTTTTATCATAAAATCTAAAGCCCGATCATTAAATCTAAATCTAGAAATCGTAAGAAAATGCTAATGATATTGCCAACATAAAACACAGCAACGCGAATCAATTTGCAAGCAAATCACTACAGCAAAAGTAAGGAAATTATAGTGTAAGCCTGCATTTTTTTGTAATTCAATAAATATTCTACCGAACAGTCATCTCTAAAGCTGACATAGCTTATTACGATAATATACAACTTTTTTCTTACGTAACTAAAAATCTTACTGAGAAGGGAGCTTCGTGTTTACAGATGTTCGTACTGTCGGAAATTAAGCAATTAAACGTGTTTACGTGCAACACTAAACTTTTTGGAATAGTCTACAATAATTATAATATATATGACAGTTTTGCAACAATTATTTTATTGCACGTGAAAGATGTCTTTGTATCATATGTAATACGAAATAGTTAAACTCCAGAAAAAAAAAATTGTCAAAGGATAAATTATTTTCCGCTGGTCTTTCATTCAAAGCAAATGACCAGCGCCTAATAGTGCAATACAAAACATTCAATACGATATTTTACATTAAAGCCTTGTTTTGGTAAGTTCGCTGAAGGTTATTTTCAATGGGTTTATGTAGGGAATAAGCCGTGCTATTTCAAATTAGATTACTAATCTTTCTCGGGAAAGTCCGGATTGTATTACACACACACACACGCACGCACGCACGCACGCACGCACGCACGCACGCACGCACGCACGCACGCACGCACGCACGCACGCACGCACGCACGCACGCACGCACGCACGCACGCACGCACGCACGCACGCACGCACGCACGCACGCACGCACGCACGCACGCACGCACGCACGCACGCACGCACGCACGCACGCACGCACGCACGCACACACACACACACACACACACACACACACACACACACACACACACACACACACACACACACACACACACACACACACACACAATAGAAACAACTGTTGGAGCATGAGTGCAGGTGTGGTAAGTTGTGTCAGTTAATATCGTGTAATCGGCGAAAGTTGTTAAAATATGACCGAGAAGTGTCAGGAAAATTTCTGAGTTAAGACTGCATCTGGGCAGCAACTCTTATGTAGGCCTATAGCTGGTATATATTAAATGAGATATGCTATTGAAACGTTAGTGCTTACATGTTGTAGTGTATGGCTATCTAGTGATTAGTAATTATATACCTTTAAACTCTTTGTGTTTTTAGTTTAATTACAATTATCCGATGTACGTGCAATATTAATAGTTCTACTCGGATAGTGTAAAATATACCACGCGTCTTCGTTACGGTCCGAAACCTTTTGATGCCTTATTTTTTTACTACTTCGGAACATTGATATAAATAAGCAATGATCACAAGCTATGTTGTTATATTTCTGAAGACGTTGTACTTGTTGAGAATGAAACTGAATGCATTTGATATAACGTTACATACAGACTCAAAATCAACGAATATTTCGCAAAATATTTCGTAAAATAAAGTAAACCCATACACACTCAGTGTTCATCATAGGGATAGCCAAACTTACAACGCTAGATGTGGCATTGTAACATAGACTTATTCTTTGTGTGACAATTTATTCGATGATAAAATCCGCCACGATACGCGATCATTTAAGAGCGATCGCGAGACTGGGTTCGGGCAGCGTCAGAATAACGACAAATTCATTAGAACTATCTCATGCTTCCCAGGATGCCCGAAGCCAATCTCGCATTAGCTCGTAAAAACGCGGATATCGTAGCCGGAAATTTACATGGAATATATTATGACACAAACAAATAAAAATGTGCATTGTGTATTTCGTTTTATCTATGTTACCAGACCACATCTAGCATTGAACATTTGGCTTTTACTATAACATACTGGTAATGCGGATACTTCGATATCAGATGGCACTTCGATAACAGAGAACAACAAAAGCCACGGGCCAGAGATAAGTTCCTCAGTTATTTTTTTCTCAAAAGTTATGTCCTAAACATAAGATTTCGGGACAAGACACATGGTCGAGTTGATAAATGGTGTATCCCTTTTTATTGGGAAGAAAAAAATCACGGTAAAATGGTAGATTTGTTTCCCAAAAATTGAAAGTTCGGTCAAAACAAGATTTTAAACGGGGTGAACAGTAAACATTTCAACACAATAAAACTACTTAACTATTGCAAGAAATTGTTTGCTATTCCATCACGTGGAGTAATCAATGTGCTTAAAATGCTGAAATGTTGATAGTATTCAATGTAATATAAACGAATATAGAGCATTTGTTAATAGGTTGTATGCATGAAGTTGCGGATACTTTGATTCCCGATAAAGGACACTTCGGATAACAGCGATTTTCAACAAATTGGGCACTCTGATAACAGTGTATTATCTTCTAACTGAAATGTGTTTATGTATATTATAGCTATTCTTACCAAACAGTTTGAAGAATAAATCAATTTGAATTGTCAAGCGCGACACATAAGAGAACACATGTGAAATTTAACCAACGGCGTTGTTTGTTTAAAAAAATATCATTACTATAATTTATATAGTTAACATTATAAGTGCAATTTTTAAATAAAATTCAAATGCTTATTTCTGAAGTTTTATATTTTAAGTGGCAACCGGAAATAATTGTCTACATAATGAACTCGTTTTTTGGTGGTAACTTGAGATTCGGAGAGAATAAAATACAACGGATCATGTGGATTAACACGGTTGTGTTTAATTTTAATCATAGCAGGCCTCTAGATAACGGGAGCAAAGGGGTCCTAAAGCGGCAAATACAAATGTGTTCTTCATTAAATCCTATGTAAAGTTACACTATACTTGATGAATAAAATGCCAATATAAAACTGTCGCTACTAGCAAAAAAACTGCGCATTAATTAATAAAGTAGACTAACAAGTATATACTGGTAAACACTAATGAGAAAAGTGATTGAGAGTTAATAATGCGGTATACATGTGGCTTCATGATTGTCACTTCTTGGTTTGAAAATGAAAAACAACATGAAAAAAGCAGAAACGATACAAACAATCATGCTTAATTACATTTAAACCTTATATCAGAAAAACAATATTGATCTACCTAAGTGAATCACCAAAACAAAAAGTTATTAAAGGGGCCTTTTCACGTTTTGGTAAATTGACAACATTTAAAAAAAGTATTTCATATTCGCAAAATTTTGTTGTAGTGATGATATTTTTTAGGAAACAGTAATACTGGACAATTACCATACTCTAAAATATCCATTATATGCAACTTTTGACGATTTAAAAACCCTTACAATTATTAAGCGTTGCAATGCGAAACGATTGAATAATTTGGAGATATCTGTTGTTGTCTATATTTTATGATACTACGAAGATTGCTTATATAAAGTATACAATACATCACGCATTGTATAAGCAAGGATGGCCGAGTGGTCTAAGCTATAGGCTTTTGCTTCAGGGGTCAGTGGTTTGAGCCTAGTCGATGGTTACATTTTTTCTTTCTTAACTTTTATTATTTTTATAGGAGTTTTAAAAATCTAATGTTTACATTTATCAATATAAAGCAGTTAATGACAAACTTCAATACATGGCAAAATCTGTGAAAAAGCCCCTTTAACGAAAATATCAATTGTTGTAATTAAAGTGTCGCATACTAATGCTTTAAATTTAGATATGTTATGCAATCTTGTATGCGTCATTAGTGGAAAGAAACAAATAAAAGGTAACATTCATTAACTCCGATTCCCTCATCCTGTAATATATAATTATGTCATGTTTATCCAAGTTCATATGCAGAATGTGTTGTGTTTATATTTATAACTACGACGGGTATGCAGAACTTTGACACCACTATCGTGTGATTTAATCGACCGCCTGTTCCATTATTGCTATTTTTTTCATTTACTGACATTGAGCCAAAAGTTCCACTAGAATTTCGGACCTGCATCGCTGCTGATATTTATCTCAATCTTTCAGTTTTAGCAGAGTGATGTTTCATGACATGCTATCTAGTATATTATAAGTAAATGGCCCAAGTAACTTCATTAGGACATAATTATACATGATTAAGATAAGACGTTTCGCTACAAAGAATGCAATTTAAAATTGTTTAAGCTTGTGTACTACGCGAAAATCCATCTGTTGCGTTACTCAAACACTGGAAAATGTATGGCCATATAGACTGTACTCATCAGACATATCGAATTACTTTCATATTTATCTTTCATATTTATACAAAATCATAATCGTATTCCAAAGGGAAAAACAATATTACGGTAATTCGTTTTTAATTTCCGCCAGTACATACATTTCTTTTTATCGCCTGCTTACTTTAACAGTATTCCACAGCGAATTCTGCATTTCTGATTCACTAAATAGAGTGTGTTATATCTGGTAAAAAGTGTCGAGTAATCTGGAATAGAATTTGGCATCCGACTCTCTAAACATTTGAATTTCCTAAAATACGTTATTAAACTAAATTGTAACAAGTTGTAACATTAATGGACATATTGGTCTTTTATTTGAAATAGTTGGCACGTTCTTGATTTATTTCCAATTATTTTTATTTTGTTGAAATACGTACTGATACGTACTGAAATTCGTATGATTATCGCTGGAATTGTATCAATTTTTGTATAAAATCCACCGTTTTGCCACGAATTTATTTCTTCGCAATTTAAAGTACTTTACCATTATTCAGCCAAACTATGTTTTGTGTCTGAAAACCAACTGAACAGAACATAAATGCAACACAAACTGAAGAATTCGCCGCTCGCGAGTAGCTTTTGTTGTTCTCTGTTATCGAAGTGTCATCTGTTATCAAAGTATCCGCATACCCTGCGTATATAAGGAATTATTTTTTTGGCATGTGTATTAACTTAATGTTTCAAACTATTGAATGAAATATTCGTCGATTTTGAGTGTTTATGTACTTTTAAGTTGATTAAAACAGTTGATTATGGATGAGCGGTGAAGTTGACTGAACTTTAGTGGATTTGAATCCAATACAACGAATATAACCATACAATGTGTTTCATACAGAGGCAGAAGTTAAGAACCGAAGAAAATATTCAAATGAAGCTTTATATCATGTACATTCATCGCCTAATAGTCAACAATATCATACCAACGACACGTGCTTTTCTGTACATATACTGTTCCAGTGCAAGCATGCATGCAGTTTAGAAATTATATAAATACATCAATTAAACTTGCAGTCATACTTGTAGTATTCTGATTTTCATAACGATCGTTTCCTCTACCTTATGGTCATCATGGTATTGCCATCAAACTTATTTGGAAGGTCTGGAAATTTACGACGAGTTACAACATATACAGTCATAAAATATATTTCTATTTGCTACGCATTATCTGCTGTTGGGCATATACTATTAACAGTAAATAAGTATGTTGTTTGCGTTTTTCAAATAGTTGATCAAAGTTGAGTGGTGAAGTTGATCGAAGTTAAGTCGAGTTGAATTAAATGTAACCATACACACGTGTTCCAAACACAGGCGCATGTTCAAACAAAATTTAGGTTCGACGAATATAAAAAGCCATACTAAGATTGGGTACAAGGCAATCCAAATAATGAATGGGGTGCGATTGGCGTGTACATATGTGGCTCAGATTAGTAAACTGTTGTAGTCACAATGTGTAGGTAGAATACTTACGATGAAGAAGTTATAAATTGATGTAAATATTGAACCTAAGATGCATGTAAAGATACTTATGGCATATTACAAGTGATCATAAGTATTTGAACACTATTGAATCCACAGCATTGTGTGCACTTTGCAAAAATGGGACAATATATATATATATATATATATATATATATATATATATATATATATATATGTAGAGCCTAATAGGGAACAACATTACACCATATATGTAGTAACATGTTTTCTCATCTTATGTTTTAAATTTCTCCACTGTTTAGATTTTAAATAAATAAATTTAACTTGTAATCATTATTTTGGAATTGTGATTTGCATAGACGATATTTTTCTCTACATGAGGTCATCACGATATTGCGAACCTGTGAAACATGGTTCCCAGACAAAATCAATGGACAGCATAATTTAAGGGTACTGATTACCAAACTGATACTTTATCTATTCAAATAAAAATCATGCTAGACTTTTTATAATCAATCAACACAAGAAGTCAAATGCAAGTTAGTGTTATTCATAAACCAAAAGCTTTTTTTGTAAAATTACGAAACCTAACCATCAAAGTGCGTGCCTTGTTAATATACATGCGTATCATAATTCGGCAAACACGATAAATAAAGCTTATATGTATTTCGCCTTCCACTTAGGTATTTTTGTTCTACATTCCATACTTAAACACGTCTGCTGAAATGTTTCAAACATACTTTTGGATGTTTTGACTATAGTACAAATACTTTAAGTGGTGTTAGATAACTTGATACCATAAAACAACCTTAAACAAAACCCATCAATATAGATTTACATGAACTTTACACTTCCAGTCATAAAGTGCGAATATATACACAATTAAATATCATAAAATGATAATTCATTTTATCGATGAATCGATACAATTTATTGACAATTGAAAGAGGTAAAGGCTATATTGAGTAAGTAAACTGTTTAATTGATAAATGTTTATCTTTCATTACTTTATATATACGAGACAATTCGACCAATAGTAAACATGATAACAATACTATTTGATATAAAGTTGAACATAAACTGTTTTAACAAAATCATAAATAACATGCCCACAGATATTAAATTGATCAAAACGCTTATAAAGTGGCATTTTACTAGTATCGGTGTTTAGAAAAATGTTATTTGCTTTTTAGTAGCACATATTTTCTAGATTATTTGGATTTCATTTTTGCCAAATATATGTTTTATAAGAAAAACGCGAACGTTTTTTTCCCATTTATGCTTACGGGCATTACACGTCATTTCAGTATCTTATATCATAATAATAATTGAAAGCTTGACATAAAGAAGATTTGCTCTTTGCTGTAATACCATGAAATATTTTCTGAGCAAATCGACTATTTGCATATTTTTACTCGCGAATACACCCTTGAGCATATTTTGTTTTTATTCTTTGTAATACCATAGGGTCAAAGAAATATCGTCCATTTAATAAGCATTAAAGTTTTATGAAATGTACTTGTGTACATGAACATTAAGGACACTACGGAACATTAAGGACACTAGTCATTAGCTTGGCAGATAAAAATAGTTTGTAAAATAACTTGAATTATGTTGTAACATCTCGAGTTTATTGTAACGCCAGTCTTTCAACGTCGGACATGGCCAGTATGTGTTTGTGTTCTTTAAACACTAGGTACAACACGTAACCAATAGAATTTATCGCGTGGTCACGAAGTTGAAAAAGAATGTTATCAAAACAATGCTCGTCAATACATTCCAATAAGATGCATGAAGAAAGTATTGTATTAGTATTTTATAGCGCTGGTTTCATAAATGGTATCAAAACAAACGAACATATAAAGATATATATTTGTAATTTAATTAAATGAATTGTCTCGATTATTGGTGCTTTACTTATATTAAAGTGCTGTGGTGTCTATACATATTCAAACTTTTATCGGAATTTCTCTCCTGACAATGTTAATGGAGTTTGAATTAGATTTCATAATTACAAACACATGATGGTATGTAAAAGGTGGATCAATTGTCCTACTGTATATAGGTTAGCATGCATTGAACGATTTAATTCAATAAATGGATGCATGTATAACAATATGTCAAATATCGTTTAATGTTTTCGTTTTAAGCAAAACAACACATTTAACTATGACAATCATTAATTTTAAAACTGTTGTTAAGTCTTTATATTTTCTCATTTAAGAACAATGGATGTGTAGATGCGAACATTCTTGAATATTTAACAAGAATTAACGAGATTGTTTCATTACTTTTTAAGCATTATTCGACTTGTCATTACGTTCATTGAGGCCGACATAAATTGCGAAATCCGTCGTATTCGTTACGAAAAACCCACTGGGATACGAAACTCCACACACAAGGTGCTCACAAACAATGATTTCAATTATATTGTTTCAAACCTTGAGGCAACGAATGTTCATTATGATAGAGGTTTAATCAGACATTTAAATTTTCTAAGAAACTTTTGTAAGAGACAAGTCAGACTGAATTATTTAATATTTCGAGTTATATTGCGTGTTTCATTTCGCATGAGTGTATGCCTTATTTCTGCGGCTCATAATGTTGTGGTACGTCTGTATTGATAAATAGATTAGTAAATAGCTTGAACACAATAGTTTCCATTAGTATTCAAGTATGCTGTGTGCATATGAAAATTAATTTACGACACGATACCAACGTTAAGTCAATAACATTTGTTTTAATCTGGAAAACTTGTGTTGCTACATTGCTTTCGCGCTAAGATTAACAAGGATTGCTATCCTTGCCACTCACTGGATAGGCCCTTGTGATATATATCTCAATCGATGAGATCATTTTTAATTGACTTAATCGTTGTCACATGGAAAAAATTAACATAACACAGGCAACGAGCTCGAGTCATACAGGAACACATACCAGTTGATACGTAGCGTAACATGTTCTTGAATCAGGACAATGCTTATTTTTAACAATACATATATTTGTATCTGAGGCATAATGAGAAAATGAATCTGCGATATAGTGTGGTACTTATTAATGATATGGAGGATAAGTTTATATTTCTATGTGTGATCGAACTTGATTTTAAGAGTTGTTATTTCCACCAGCGGCAAGGCCACATCGATTTTAAACTGTTTGTTTATTATAATCGCGAATGAAACAAATATATGATAATTCAACGAATACAACCAATTTGGTTTTGATGTTAAATGTAAAAACACAAATAAAACACATACACAAACAAAACTTCAATGTAAAACGTGTGTTTGTTCTGACGTTAAAACAAATGTGTGCTTAACAAAGTAAGTATCATGGTTGGGACAAAGGTGACATAATATCTGCGCCATTTCAGCTAGAATAAAGCTTTGCTATTGGATTTATTTGAAAACCCGTGTTCATTATACAAGACTGACGTACTGTGAAAACTGCCTGGTGACGTGTCCAAACAAAGCCACTTCGTCGTTTGACGGTCGCCAGTAGGGGCTCTTGTGTTTCCGCGTGAAGAGTCCACGTCTCGCCGCCGTAGAGTAGGATGGAGACTACGAGGGACATGTAGAGCCAGTACTTGTTGGGTAAGCTGTTGGAACTGCTTGTCAACAGACTGCTCATTATGGCAATCGCTGTCGTCGCCATGGCAATTATTGTTCGGACCTCAGCGGTACTGGTACCATCCTTAAACAGGGATGTCTTCAAGTACTTGAAGCAAGTAATTTGTTTCGCTTTCGCCGTTCTTTGTAATGTCTGTACTGGTGTTGGTTGCGCTGTCCACCATGATCTTTGACTTTCCCGTGCCGACCACCATCCCGTATGTATTTGCTCTTTAATAGAGTATTTAGGTAAGATCTTGAATCCCATGAGGTCACTTCCATCAGCGTTTCTCAAGTTTTAGATGTTCCACCGATTGAGATAGAGATGTGGTGGTCATGGAGAGTCTCTGGCATTATCTTTTCGAGGAAAAGGATGAACAGGACAGGATAGAGCAGACATCACTGACAGACGCCAACTGATATTCTGGAGACGTCAAACTGCTGTCCGTTAAGAAGTGCTGCAATGGTGGCATTTCCGTAGAGTCCTTGAACGACTTGCCCTTCGTCAATGTTTAATCTTCTCATAACATGCGAAAGGCCATCATACAACACGTGGTCGACAGCTTTCTTAAAGTTAATCAAGTTGTTGAAAAGGTTACTTTGGTGTTGCAGGTGTTTCTAAACGATGATTCTGCACTTGAAGATTTGTTCCAATGAGGTCAATGCAGTTTTCACCCCATCTGTGTGGACTGCTGCCATCTCGGTAAGAAGATTCCTGTCAGCGTTTGATATAACATTAAGCTTGAGTAACTGGCCTTCCTGAGGGTCCTGATGGTGCAGTAGGCCTTCTTACTGCTTCATGCGGTCATCTCTTTGGCGATGATTTATGTTCCTCAATCCAGTCCTCATTGATCCCTTTCATCTTCTTCCTTACCTTGATTTTCGCTTTCTGGTAATTTGCAGTAGAGTCCAGGCTGGTTTTATTCTCATGCCTCAGCTCTTGTTACATATATCCATGATTTCGGTCGACACCCATGGCTTGTTCTTCATTCTCTGCCCCCAATCACTTTTTCAGCCTTTTCAAATAATAATACCTTTCAATATAATTTCCGGCGCGTACATGTATACAAATCCACTCGTTTGTGAGTATTCGAAGTAACAATCATGTCAGACGGCGTGGTAAATACCAATCACAAGCTCTGTAGTTCAAACAGGGATCGGCCCTGCAATAAATTACATGCACGCACATCAATATAAAGAGCTTCAGGGATAAAAACGGACCAAAACATAGTGTTTCAATCAATCAGAAACGTAACTTTAGAAACAAAACTTGCGACACCTTTGACGAATAAGTTTGCATTCATGTCGGGCTGCATTGTAGAAACTTATCGAAGTATATTAAGTGCAAACATGTGCCGTATAATTAAGCAGACGCATGACAACCGATATTTATCTTAACAGATACACTTACATTCATTAATAACCAACCCAATTATTGGACTGGAAAAACACATATATATACAGAACAATCACTCAATCTTATACGATATAAAAAAGCAACATAATGTTTGCTTTACTCATCGGGTGCACGAAACTTCATCTGGCGGTAAATACTTAAACGTAATAGGTTTTGTATTTACTAAGAACAGAATTGGGATAAGTAGCTCACATTTATATATTTATGTTTAGTGATTACAACGCAAAATCCATCTTCATGCCTACTTTCCTAGATGTATGCGGGGTGTAAGACATCACTCCGTACTAAAGAATGAATTAATACTATGGCAAGTTAAAAAGTTTTTTTGCATAAACGGAACAAATGTAACAATATAAACACGTTTGTAAAATTAATTCATGCCTCCTATTTAAAATGTCAATCGTGTCCTTCTTATGACAGTATGCATCACAATCAACGATTGAGCTAAAAATTAAATTAGATGAATTGCGTCATTGCTGGATGGACATGTACGTAAGAAATAATATTTGGCTAATGGACGTGTTCGTTAGATTGTATAACACTGTTTGTGTCTGATATTTCTTCCATAATTAAGTTACAAAATGTATATACAATATCAACCATGGCCCTAAATTGATTTTTTTTTCAAAACTTCTTCAGGTAATTATCAATATGGGCTTATTAAAGTTGATTAAGGTAATATACGTTTATAAGAGAGTGATATTTCATAAATGTCTGCAGTTGCGACAGGATAGATATTCCCAACATGCGTTGAAACAAAAAAGCATATGTATTTGAGAATCCGTCAAACCTAGCTCTTAAAAAGTTCAAAGCATTACTTGATATATAATAATGATATTATAACGATAGGGAAGTCACGTTTGATCCTATATATCTAATCACGTTGGAAAAGCAAGCATACATCTTTAAAACAATGATATACAGTAATGGTAGTTCGTGATTGGTACTTTACAAGATGAACATTAAAGGGACATGTTTTGAAGTATGTGATTAAACGCTTAAAATTGATACATGTAAACATCGAAGCTAAAACTTCAATTAAAATTAAAGGAAGAGGAAAACACAAACTCGGCCGTCCGTGCTGACATAATTTCGGTTGTATTTTACACTTTAGTTAAGCAATACTCGTCACAAAATAAAACGATGCCAACATAATTTTCCAATTATTATACAATCGTTTCGCGTTTGTAACGCTTTATAATTGTCATGCTTTTATATAGTCAAAACATGCATATATTGGATATTTTAGATCATGGTAAAAGTTCAGTATTACTATTTTATTGGAAAAACCATCACTTCAAAACAGCATTGCAAAGTTTATACATTTTTTTCAATGTGGTCAATTTATCAAAACGTGTAATGGTACCTTTAATATTAGAGCACTGCTACCTGATGCTTTGTGTACATTTCTTGTTATCAAAGTTTTAATTGTCGCCCGTAACATTTCACATGGATATCATAACAATTGACAAATATCGGTCTTTGTAAGAATTTAGCGGTTTGATCCACTTGTTATTCGTTGGGGAGGGTAATAATTATTGTATTATCAATTTTGTATCTAAAAAATCCTGAGTTCTACTATAACATAAAACAAACTTAAATTTATTTCTATGTAAAACATGAACAATTTCTTTCAATTTATGAGTAATCGTCGTTCTGTTTTCCTGATATTTTTCGCAAAACTCGTGTCTTAATTATATAGCATTTGATATTATTCGTATAATTTGCTCTGTGATTTAGCTTTTGAGTTAACTCCCAAAGATCACGGCGTTTAGTCATGATGAGTTTTATTAAATATTATCCGATGTGTTTTTTCTGATTATTACTTGTTGATGACAATATGATGATTCAATTGTTATGTATTTATTTTTCTCGGAAAATGCAAACGGAAAATGCGAATATAAACACGAAAATAATCGGGTACATATAAGTATCGTCATGACGTCCGGTTGGTGATGATTGTTTAGAAAACTAAATCCTTTCTCATCAAAATTAAGCACCACGATAAGTTCCAACTTTCCGCCAGGGGATTCTTTACACTTTGATTGAATTTATGTTATATAATTAATCATTCGGCTAAGATAGTGAGCACTTGTCTCGCTTGACACATTACAACGATTATTTAATGGAACGTGAACGACAAAATAAATATGAACGAAAATACAACTACATCATCCGTGTGCACATGTTTTTACCCACATAACGTTAATTATCAGGTGTGTTACCTTGACAAATGGTTGTTTCATTTTATAATATCAAATCATTCATACTGAATAATGTATTTTCGAATGTTTTCATAGTTGTAAACGTAAATAAGATCTTGTATTTGGATTATGCCTAATTAGCATTGAAATGAAACGTGCTTTTTTGACAAAACTTGGATAATTTGAATTCTCAATATCTGCTGGGAATAAATCGTCGTGGTTTCGGATGCCAGTTTAGGCAATCACCAAGACTCCTTCTTAACAGTGACATTTTGACGAGTTGAACAATTTAAACAAAATACAAATTACTGTCAGTAACATTGATTTACTAGTAGGAATTTAATGTGTCTATGAAGGATTTGGAATAATTGTATATTTAATAAAAATCACACATGTTCATGTCTTAAAAATTATATCAACGTTGAAACGAACACTATCACCAATGTGAACACTGACTGAGGAAATATATTTTGATTGTATACATGCAAACCTCGAAGTTTGTTTAATGGGAAAATTCGTTAATGGAATCAAGGACAAATATATCGCATCAATCTAAGTGTGTTGTTGTATGTTATTTTCATTCGTAATGTAATTAACTTTAGAAATAAAGATGTTGCAACGTTAAAGCTATATGATATAAAATCATTGTTACACTAAATGACAGTTAGGTATTGTTTAATGAGAAAATGCTTAATATGATACCAATTACTGCAGTGTTTTAGTGATCAAGGTATGCACTATAATTCCAATAAATTAATATGTCTACATGGGACTTATACTTAAATATTGTATTATTTGTTTTATTCTGGTCATGGACAAGTGTGGATGATATCATATATTATGAAGCTAAAACCTTTACAATGAATGAACGATATTGGTGTATTCGTGATAAAATGAATAAAAACAACACCATTATTTCAAATATATTTCTGTTGTAGTGTATAGTATGATTTATTTAACCTGTGTTGTTTAAAGAATTATGAGTAATATGATACTTCTTCTTATACTTTTTGGATATTGTGTAAACCACGCATGCTAACTTCGTCTGTATTTTAATATAACAACTGTGCATCATATAAATTATTGGAGTTATAAATTGCAACCTTATGTAGGCTTGATTTGAAAAGAACGTATTTGTATTGACCTTTATAAGGCGGTTTCCTAAGCAAGGATATCGTTATATGTACATCTTGATGTTGTATGTTTTGTCCTACATTTTTATAAGCAATCGGCAAACTTGCATAATACCAATAGCAAGCCGATAAAAACGCAAAATATATCCCCTGATGTTCTGCGATGTAACTGCTGCTTTATTCGAGATATTCTGAGAAGAATTAAGAATTGTTAAACCCTTGTTCATTGTGCATTTGTTTTGTAAATTGATGGTTAGGAATGACCAAGTCTAAAGTTGTAAAAGCTCTGAGCATATACATCATGACCTCGTGTTTCACAGGCATGACTTCATCATTTAACATATTGGAATGTTATGCATTTTTGAAAGACGAATTTTCGATTACATTCAAAACGTTTGCATAATAATTTTTGTGTTTATCAATACCCTTTATGTGATGCTCAATGCTATATAGTAATGTTTAATGAGGTAATGATAACCGCGTTGTTGCAGTGTATTGGTCCCCTTTAAATATTTAAACATCATTAATATATCATGTATAATAGGAAGGTTTGGAGTATTGCAGCTACCACATTTAATTGATTGTTGGTTACGGGATCAATTTTTTTTGTAAAATTAGACAATAGTTATGTCTCTATTAAAATAGCAAATACTAGTCGGATAATGATCGTGCCTCGTTATTTGGCAATTGGTTTCTTTCTATAAATTATTGACCACATAGTGTAATTTTGTTTTTCTTCATCTAGTGCAGCTGAATGGTCACTTGGTTACATAAGTGAGTGTTACTAATTTCACTTTGTCGTAATTTTTTCATTGACAGTTAGTGCTGTTGTCTTAGTTATTTCCATAGGTTTAATGTACTATCGATATGGCGGTCTCAAAATTACATATATTACATATTCGCATCGGGCTGTCGATGTTAGTCACGTCTTTAAGAGGCAAACTGTAAAGTAAAACACTGGCCATAATCGTTAACACTGGACATTATTTTTCAAAAGTGTATAAAAATCAATATTTTAGACTAAAAAACTTTATTTACACACGTACACAGTTGTACATACATGACTCTTGAAAAAATCTCGAAGCGATATCAAATTTGCGAAATCCACGAATAATATGTTTGTTGACTGCACTTCACTACAAACGATGTGGACCAATCGATTCACGTGTACATGCAATACACCTTAGTAAATATTTGAAAAGTAATGTGGACAGACTGATAACAGGCGTAAACTGTCGAAGAAAGTTTTGATAATATAGATTTTAGGTAAACTGCTTTTTCGGTTGGTCACTGTGATCAATTGTGACCAATTTCACTGTTTATAAAAAATTCCGACCCCGGCTGTAAATAGTGTTTTTCATTACTGTTCTATGTTGTATGATTGTTCCTAAATTGTCTGTACAAGGGGCAACTTGCGTTAAGAATATAATTGAACATATTGCACATAACAAATACAATGTCCAAACCTCAAATTAGGGCTATTACTATTATATATATTTCCGTTTTGTTATAAAAAAAGTAATTAAAATACATAGAAGATCACAACTGTGCATTTTAAAACAATAAGTAAATTGTGGTATAATAGTAGTGTTTTATTTTATTTCAATAAACTTATTTTATAATGAAAATCTGGCGACATTAAATGAATAATTTTTCAAAACGCAGCTGTGTATTACATAGTATTTATTAATAATTAAAGTGTAAAAACTCAATGACGCGTCGCACACGTTTAACATGTTATTTGACAGGTTCATTGACTACAGCTTGGGGAATGATAACGTGAATGCATGTTTCTGATTAACACAACAACTCTAAGTGTAATCAAGTTTTATCATACTTTCTAAACGTACATCAAAATGACAAAAAGTTGTCTTATTAAAATATATTTAAAGGTTTAAATTATCAAGTCATTATTTTTATGTAGTAAATAATCAGTTTTAGTGAAACAAACACTATGATACCAAGCTGTTATATATCTTAGACACAAAATCAACACGTAAATATACCTTTGCATATATTTCATCAGCTCATTGACTTTTGACAGAAGAGACATTGTATATTAGGTAACGTCGTTCTTTTTTCTATTAAAATATATCAGTGCTATACTATTTCTTAAGCATCGTCGGAGCGGTGTACTCAATTATTATTTTTAACTTTTTTGAAAATAAAAGCGTATTGATATATGAAATGTTTACTGCAAAAAAGGTACTTAAAACAGCATTTTTGTGTTTTATTCTTGCAGGTATATACTTAAATATAGACTAAACACCAACCAATACAAACAGTACACCTGCTCATGACGTCTTAATTGACAATATGTCACAACATATATAAGTTTCAGCTATACAATTTGCGTCGCTGCAAATAAAATGTGGTGTTAATGTTAAAAAATTGTGGAATAGATGTATGCTAAAGAAAGCATGTGCAACCGCTGACATTGTCGAATGCAAATATATACGGATTCACTCGTTATAAATAGGAACATTGTATGCTAAAATTGCTATCATGAAATGTCTTCCATTTAAATGACATAAATTGTAAAGTAACAAGAACCGAATCTGCCGTAGTTCAAGAAAGCAAACATATTTTGTGGTTTTAACGAAGATTTGTTTTCTTTTTAAAAATGGTAGTCTAACCCGATTTACATTTTCAATTTAAATTGTGAATCCCAGTTCCCAAGCATGTTTGTGTAAAAAGAGATTGCTTTGTATCGGTAACAGCAGCATAGCGAATTCCAATCTTACAAGGCATACTAGGTAGCATTTATATAAAAGCGAGCAATCTGATTATTGCTTTTCAAGAAACATTTTATGTGAGTTTTTTTTTTAATAATTTAATAAATTTAGAATTATTATAAAAAACCTACATGTAACATTCATGTAAAATTGAAATGGGTTATGTTAATGCATAATGTGATACTTTATAACAAATTAAATGCAAAGCTGAGAAACTTAAAATATTCACCTTTCTAATATTACTTATATTGTCAACATGTGTCAGGCTTAATAAACCGCATCATCATTCCAATCAGGGTTACCCACTCAAAAGTCTTGATAAGCAAGTTTGCAAACAAGCACCAAACCTGATTATGACAACAACACAAATGATTTGTTTTGTCGTCTAGAGACGTCGGTCTTCTCGAGTCTCTGATTAAAAAAGCTTCGGGATATATATGTATCGACTAAGAATAAATTGTTTAAAAAAAAATCAGCAGACATCACCTAAAGCGCGAATCAACTAGTTTATACCATTTGGAAATTGTATTATCGTTATGTCGAGATAAACATTTTCATATTCAAACGGGGACACATTGATAAACCATATTTATCGTAACTTATGCAGAAATCGAACCTCATTTCAACCATGTGTATTTATTGTTTGTTGTAATTTCTCAAACGTATAATAACTGTTAAAAAAATCACTCGTGGAGCTAATATTACCAGCCGAATACATGCTGTTTACTGATTAGTGTAGATATTTGAACGTCCATCACTGTGCTATTTCGTATTTATTCGATGTATTATGCATTCATATTTAATGAGGTTTCTTAATAATATGTAGGCAATAACATTTGATATAAATACATCTATAAATGCCAAAATTTTATCCTAATTTTGTTACCTCAGTGATTTATATTTGTTGATGCCCCTAGATTACTATTTGGTTTTAGACAGTCAAACAGATCTAACATTGTGTGCATACGTCCAGGAGCATGCCTTGAATCCCAAAACAGCTAGTCTCCTGTTTGTGTTTCTCTTATTCTATGCACTAATCAGTTGATAAGTAATTTAACCTGTAATGTATCGTTTGAGTACTGTCGAGAATGAATGCACAGCCTGGACCAATTGCATTAACTTATAAATAGTTTTCCGTTTTTGCGGAAACGATGGCATTGGCATAGTGTTGGTAATACTTACTTGATCATAAACGGCAAGCAATTAAAAACATATACTAGTACCACAATCTTTAAGTAAAACCGGATTTGCAATGTCTATGAAATTTAACGAGCATTGGTCATTCATGGAAACAAACCATCACGATAAAAACCTCACATAACAAGTACGATACACATCATAGGAATAAATATAACCATAACTCTTCAAGAACACTTGCCCTTATACACTATTATACAATCAGAAAACCTGCTATTAACATACACTGATAACAATAGCTAAGCTTTGAAGCCGCACGGCAGCTATTTTAGAAACAATGTTATATTTTGAATGTAAATGTCACAGTGACCTTGAGCTTTGACATAGTGACCTCAAACCATGTTCGATTCTAGATCTCAATGAGATGCATGCACATGGGAAGTTTGAAGAACATAGATCCGAAAGTTTTAATTTTATTAACAAGGTTAAAGTTGTGGGGCAGATCCACACATACATTGACAGACAAACATCGTTACATACAGTAATGCTTAGTGTGCTTACACAATAATACACAGCAAAAAGAGTCAAAAGCGTTACAACGTGCAAGCAAATCGTTACAGCAACAAGTAAGCTAATTTGAGTGTAAGTCTGCATATTTTTATTCAATAAATATACTACCGAACTATTGTGTCTTTAAGTTGGAATAGCTAATAACGATAATATTAAACTACTTTTCTGTAACGCTACTAAAATTCTTACTGGGAATGAGCTTCTTATTAACAGGGGTTCGAGCTATCGGAAATAAATTACAATTAATACTTTTTATAATCGATTTTCATAAGAGGTTGAATTAACTTATTAAGTGTAATGCATTATCCAGTTGATGTATATGTAAAATTAAAACACACTAACCTTTAAATAGCGTACTTAGGTCTATGCATTTACTATGAATTACATGCACATGATAAATCAGCAAACACGATAAATAATGCTTATATGAACTTGGCCATTTACTAAGTTATTTTTGGTGTACATTCCATACTAAAACACGCCCGCTGCGATGTTTCAAACATACTTTTAGATGTTTTTAACATTATAAATTCCCTTTTAACGGGTTTAGATAACTTGATACAATGAAACATATAAGGGGAAAACACGTTATACTAATACTTACAGATAGTGCTATTAAATAATACCAATCTATATTGTTATATACGAAATTTACGCTTCCAATCACACAGCGCGAATATACAGAAAATAGTTTAATACAAATCATGATAATATATCATATTGATGAAGCGATACAATTCAAAATGTTTAATGATGTCTTTAAACGGTAAAATATATAATTAGTAAATGTTTATCTTTCAGAACATTATATACGCTACAAGTCAAAATTAGTTGGCATGACAACAACACTGTTTGATTTAATGTTTTATTTGGACTCTTATAACACAAACATATATAACAAGCTCACTGTTATTTACTTGATCAAAACCTTGAAACATAAAGGTGCCATTTCACACAGTTTGGCAGTTTCTAAGTGTGCCATTAAATGCCTTATATTGATAAATGTTAACATTGGATATAAAAGTCTCCAGTAAAAAAATAAGAATAAAATTTAAAAAAGTAAAAAAGGTAACCCTCAGCAGAGCTCGAACCACTAAACCCTGGAGTCATGGAGTAAAAAGTCTACCATTTAGACCACTCGACTATCCTTCCAAATACAAAGCCAGGCTTATGTTATACTTTATATAAGAAATCCTCTTAGTTTTACAAAATACAACAACAACAACAGAACTCTCCAAATTATAAAATTCGGTTCTTGTTGCAACGCTTTATAATTTTCGGGTTTTTAAATCGTCAAAAGATGCATATAATGGCTATTTTAGAGCATGGTAAATGTTCAGTGTTACTGTTTCCATACAAATATCATAACTAAAACGAAAATTTGTGAATTTGAAACAACTTTTTTCAATTGTGTCAATTTACCCAAACGTGAAAAGGCCTCTTTAATCAATGAATTATAAAATGGCCTGTCACAAGAACCGGTATTCAGACAAAATGTTATTATATGTTCTAGAAGCACATATTTTCTTGATTTTTGCCAAATATACTTTTAACGAAAAATACTCGTACGTTTTTCTCATTGATGAATACTAGCGTTCAGTTTCATTATAGTAACTTATATGATAATAATAACTAAAAGCTTTACCAAAAAGTGTTTGAATTTTGGATTATACCATGAAACATGTTATTATTACATCGACATATCCACACATTTGTACTCACGAATACACCCTTATTTTAATGACAGTCCTTTTCGGAGTCGGGGATTACCTGTATGCGTATTTGTTCTGTTAACACTAGTTAGAACTAGTTACAAATAGAAGCTATACCGTTGTCATGCATTGAAACATCTGTTATGGAAACAATGACCGTTAATTAAATAGTTGTCCTAAAACTTCTTTAATCTGACATCTGATGGCATTTCTTAGGCATGGCTTCCTTTTTTGTTATAATGATTGCAACTACATGAAAAACAATTTTGGAGGGGATGTCACCCTCTGGGATGCTGTATTTCGGTCAAAAGGTCAATGAGTGCATTTTCTTTAAACATTGAGGTAACATCGCAAAAATTGTGAAATATTAGATACTATTACTGATTTAATCATGAACTGACTTATATTTGATACTTAAAGGGTTATGTCAATTTTTAGCTGATTTTGTCTTTTCATAAGTAGGTCTAAAGTCATCAAGTGCACTTTTATAACCCTTAAATAACGTTCATTGCCGTGTATGTTTAAACCAGCCACAGATCCATGAATTATATATTTATAAGTAACTTTTCAATGAGAGATATATACGTTGATGATGAAAAGAGTATTTCTCTGTTGTATCGTAAGTGAATGTTCCTAACTTAGAAAGTTAAGTTACCTAAATTTAAAGAAAACGATGTTCATTTTTAGACTTTAAATATTTATTTCGTTATATAACATAGCAACTTTTTATAATAAGAACCAAAATTATTTCTTCATTATCCTATCAATACAATTACGAGACTTTAAACAATGAAAGTATAGTTGCAAGTAAACATGTGTGATCTACGTTACAGTCTAAATATATATATTGTTTTATATGCATATTATGC
This sequence comes from Dreissena polymorpha, assembly GCF_020536995.1. Classification (NCBI taxonomy): domain Eukaryota; kingdom Metazoa; phylum Mollusca; class Bivalvia; order Myida; family Dreissenidae; genus Dreissena; species Dreissena polymorpha. Next base: position 58,692,749 of record NC_068364.1, on the reverse strand, counting down.
TAAATACTATTTTAAATAAAAGAGTTTAGCTCAAATAGTATAAAGTTCTTAATACTGTACGTTCTATAATGTCATATTCATGCAAGATAAGTTATTTTTAGTTCACCAAATTAGGATTAATTGTATAGATATGAATAATACAAAACAGAAATTATTTTTCCAAAACAGTGATCTATTTAGAAATATATTTTAAAATCTTGAAGAACAATTTATAAAATAAAACAAATGTTAATCTGACTTCAATGCACTATTATGACCTACTGTATCATCATGCTTCAGATAATGTCTGTCTTATGTGTTAATTTATTTTACATACGTTACATAATTTCACATTTTCGTTCCAAAACACGAATAACTACGGCAGTATATGCATTTCCTTATCCGTTATAGTTTACAATAGCTATCAAGGGTTTAAACAGCCATTCGCGTCACATGCGTATTCAAACAAGCATCCTTGGTCAGATCTATATCACTTGTACTACACTTGGCTTGACAGCCACATAATACTAACTTGACACATGCTGCAGGGACCTTTGGTTTCCTCATCCATACCGGTGTCAATAAATTTTCTTCAAGTTTCCATGCGCCAGTATCAAGAGGATCATAAGACTGATAATCCTTATCTGTGGCATTTATCCATATCTTTGCCTGATAATTTGCCCTTTTAATGTGAAGTTCAATCGCAAAATGTGTAGGGGGTAAAAAATCAAAACTCTTTCTAGCTTTAAAAAATTACCTATACCTACATGTGTCAATGTCTGGTGGGTGGTCCTGACAGCAGCCATACAGCACACACATAAATTTAGAAACTGCTAGAGCATCACCATCTCTACCAACACCCTCCAATGTATATTGGTTTTGCGATATACTTCACCCAGGCGTTTTATTACTTATTCCATTTAGAGCAGACGTGGTGTCGCATCCTGTCAATGCGTGAAACCTCAAAATGTTCCTTATGACATTGTCACCTAGTTTTTCAGATATTGTGTGCACAGGATAAATTATACCTCGGCGTCAGCTCCAAGGTGGTATATCAATAAGAGCAGAACGTCAGTGTCTCTACAGTATACTTCTAAACGCGTGTAGCCTCTATCAATAGCGTCCCTTGAGTGCAATATAATCCGCGTATCTGCCTCCTAATGATTTACACATAGGTTTGTCGCATCGAAAGAACTCGAATTAGAATCAACATCACCTGGAAATCCACCTACTACAACTATAATTGATCCTGATGGAAGATGTCTGATTGTTTTTTCAATTCGTTTGAGAGAAATTCAGCCAAGTCAGCTTTATTGTCATCGTGTGTGATATGCTGTTCCCATATTTGCGGAAGAGAAACGTTTGGACTTTCCTTTCATTATAACTCTCGTTGCTTTTTTGATAGATTTACTTCCAACGTATCGATAAAAAGTCACATCAACTTGGGTTGTGTTTGCGCTGAAATGCCTTAAAACAGATGATACAAAAAAACAGTTGCATATTGTCCAAATGTTTGAAAGTCCTAAGGCTTACATAAACTCTGTATTAGCGCGTGTCCATCAATTATTGCACATGTTGCATCAGTTGTTGTCTGAACAACTTGAGGCGTCACAATAGCATTGTCCTTTGTAAGCACTTGGAGTTGTGTTTGATTTCTGGGTTTCATGAATTTTCTCAGTAGCCATCGCAAATGATAATGGTACACCATAAAGCTCATGTTCTTGTACAGATGCTGTTTCTATGGCTGTTCCTGAATTAGCTGCGTTGAAAAGTCTCTGCATTAGTTTTCTGTCGGCCTTCAAAATCTTTTTCACTTTCTGCTTTTCACTGACTGTCTCCGTATGGAGATATGCATATGTTTGTGACTGTATCTTTTGAATAGTAGCATAAAATTCAACATTCTGCTAATTCAGCCTTTTCTCTGCAAATTCCTTGAGTAATGTATTACCTCGACTTTCACAAGTTAATAAATCATCTATGATATCATTAGTTTCAACGTCCTTAGATACTATTGAGAACAGTCTGTTCTCCTCTTCATGAACTCCGAATATATCATATGAACCAAAAGCTGCATCATTTTCTTGATGCACTCTTCCTCTAAAGAAACTCTCAAACGAGTTTCATTTGCTCTATTCTTGAATGTTCCAATATCTTCGTCATCATCATGTTGATTGAACAATTTCATGGTTCTATTGGAAACCTCAGATATTACTGACCACGTTAGACAAAACTTGTTCAATGCCTGGTCATGTCTTGTTATTCCAATAATACCCCCTGTCGTTTTACACATTATGTTTATCCACTCAGCTTGGTCGACAGGTACTCCGTTGAATGCGTTTTCTTTCACCCTGACTACAAAGTGACGTGCAATAAACTCTTTAAACACTCCAGGTGCTGCATGTTCTAATGCTTTTATGTTTGCTAGATAAACAGGACCCCAACTGGCAAAGTTTGTGTGGTTGTAGACAATTAGCATCTCTGAAAAGGCTTCAATATGAAACAGCCAATCGCCTATTATTTAGTCTTTAATGTACTTCATAAGGATGTCAACCAAATGTAGGAAGGAATTCCAGATTGAAAAGTTCTTCACTTCACTTTTCTCTCTGTCGAATTTATCTAGTAATTCACCTATCTTTTTCTCCTTGACTGCTTCAAGAAGATTATCATTTGCTTCACGAATATCATCTTTGTTCAAGCGACTTTTCTTTTCAAAAGGAACCTCTAACTTTTTTACTTCCTGTTTAAGTTCTAGAATTTCTTCTTCCTTAGATTCTAACCACTGACGAAAATATCTATACTTTATCCTAATATTATCTCTTATGCAAGCATATGGCCGCTAACAGCATGATAATATGCCATTCGATCCATAACGTTAGTAACAGCATTTGTTCAAAATACATCTGCTTCAAGAAATACGTCCTCCTATCCTGAACATTCCATATGTTGAACGATCGCGCGAAGCAAATTGAAGAATACATGAAGTCACTCACATCATAAAAAATAACATTATTGTAAAGCTCTTTATTTGCACATAATATTTCTTTTCCTTTGATGGTCAGCAGTTATAACAGTGTATTTCTTTCCACAGTGCCTACTTATTCCTTTAAATATATTTATGATAGTTACGATTGTGTCGTACTCATCCGCCGGTGAATACATAATAGGTAGCATTCCTGGTCTGGTTACAGTATGACTTTATTGCTATGTTGCCCCATTATATGCGCCCCAGAGCGGTACAAACTGTTTTCCAGATGATGACTGTCGAGAAAGTAGCCAGGCCAAAACTTTGTCATCTGTTACTCTTTGCGTATCGACTGTAAAAGTTTTCATATCAGGAAAGTCATGATTAAAATGAGACATTCACAGTTTCGAATTTACAATATGAGATCACACAGTGGCATACATTCTAAAACAAAATACTCACATAAAACGGGCAAAGTTCTAAGAGTCTTAAATACTTTTATAAGAAGAACAGTCATATTGAAGTATTTGACATTTCGCGTCAGACTGATTAATTCATTCCGTATGAGTGTACGCCTTATCTCTGCGGCTCAGCGTGTACTTGTACTCAGCAGTTTAGTGAAAAGCTTGAACATAATTATTTTCATTAGTATGCAATTCTACGTGTGCTTCAAAATCAAGATTCAGTCAGTCAGTTTTGTTTTAAAATCTTCACCGCTTTTGTTGCTACATTTCTATGGCAACTATAATACTAATTCTTGTCACTAACCGGATGGGCCCGTTTTAAATACTATTTTAAGACTATGTGTAATTGACTCTATCGCTTTCACATCGAAATCATTAATAATATACAGGCAACGACCTCGAGCCATACAGGAACAATTACCCGATGATAGGGATCGTAACATGAACTTGTTTCAGACCAATGTTTACTTTTAAAGATAAATAATATTTTAATCTAAGGCATGATTAAAATATTACTCTGCGATAGTGTATTATAATAATTAATGATACTGTTAGACAGAAAAAGTTTTTTATTTCGATGTACGATCGAGCGTGACTTTAAGAGTTGTTATTTAAAAACAAATATTTCCACGAGCGGCGCAGCCATCAGCGATTTTAAGCTGTTTCTTTGATCGCAAATGAAATAATTATTTGATAATTTAATGATTCAATGAATACAACACATTTAGTTTGATATTGTATGTAAATACACACATAACACACATACACAAACACAACTTCAATGATAAACGTTTCTGTGATATAACGTAAGAAAAATGTGCGCTTAACAACGTCATAAATGAGATATTTGGGAAAAAGTTACACAATATGCGCGCTATTGCAACTAGAATATACTGTTGTTGATATGTTAATAAATGAATTGGAGACTGGTTATTCTATATGTTCATCCGGCATTTGTCTTTGAATTGAAAGGTATCTCAAACTGCTCGACCAATGTAATTAATAGGAAACCATGTCAATAATTTTACTTTGTCGTTGGTACTGTTTGCGAGTATATGTATACAAATACACTAGTATTTGGGTTATTCGAGATAACAGTCATGTCTGACTGCGTGGTAAAAACGAATCGAAATTGTTGTACTACAAACATAAGTCTGCCGTTCAATAAATTACATGCATGCAAATTGATGTAAAGAGCTTCAAGGACAAATATATCTATTTAGTGCTTCAATAATTCAGAAACGTACCATTTGTAAATAAAATGGCGACAATTTTGGAAAGTAAGAGTGTATTAATGTCGGACTTCGTGGCAAAAACACATCGAAGTGTATCAGTTTAAACATGTTGGCCGTATAATAAATAAGACACAAGACAACCGATATGTATCTCTGGACGGGCACTTACATTTTAATTACCACCTCAGTAAATCACGACTGGAAAAAACACTTATAACCATGACATGCACTTAATCTTATGCGATATAAAAGAGCAAAATATGTTTGATTTACGTATCACGTACACGAAATTTCATTCAGTGATAAGTGCTAAAAAGTAAAACGCGTTTTGTTTTTTCTATGCTGACATTCTACGTTAGTGTTTAGTTATCGTACATCAGTCGTCATGCGTGATGTAAGACATCATTCCATACTAAAGAATGAATTTTTATTTCGACAATTTAAAACGTTGTATTGCGTGAACAGAAAAAGTGTAACAATATTAAAAGCTTAGTAAAATTAATTTATGTCTCGTATTTCAAATTTCAATCGTGTCATACGTTAAACAAAATGAAGCAAAACAAACTATATTATTAAAATTTAAATCCGAAGAATTGTGTTACTGCTATGGACATGTGCTAAATAAATAGATTTTGGCAAATGGACGTTTTCTCGTTTTTTGAAGGATGCAAGGCGATCTGTCATGTTGGTGTACACGACTTCATCGTCAGATTTTATAAAACCGTTTCAGTCTGGTATAGTTTCCATAATTAAGCTACGATGTATATCAAATTTCAACAATTGCTATAAATGGTATTTTCCCAAAAAATATTTATGTAATTATCAATATGGGCTTATAAAAGTTGATTTAGGTAATGCACGTTCATTAGTGCGTGATAGTTCAGAATTTTATGCAGTTGCAACAGGATAGTTATTCCCAGCACGTGTGTCCAACACATTCACATATATATAAAACTGGAAAAAGTGTCCTGAACCTGGGTTAACATATAGATATTTAGCCATATATGTATGTTAAATACAAATTTCATGTGTATCATACATTCACGTCGATATCGGTCTAAAGCAAAGTCCCATGATATTATCTCAATTTAGTAGGCGTTTATATCAGTCAGTTCTTATAGTTGCAAAAAATAACTCGGCATCAAGTACGAGGTCTTCTTGTTTATACAAAATCAATTCAAAAAGACCAAAGCCACCACTTTTATGAAAATACGTAGAATATTGAAAATACTATCAAAAGACAACAAAAACACTTTAATAATAAGTTGTTCGTGATATGTGTAAGGTTCTAGTTGCAACATGCGTGTCTAAATTATATAGGATTTGTTGTTATTCGTACTAATGACCCTGTAGTTATGCTGCTTAGTTAAATCCCAAAGACCTTTGCTTATAATCGTGATGGATTTCATTCAAATAATCAGCCGTGAATTTGCTGAATATTACTTCTTAGTGCCAATATGATGACCCGTTCGTATAAATTCATATTCTATTTGGGTATGCAAACTGAAGTAGCGAATATGAACACGAAACAAATCTGGTCAACATTAATTGCTGTTATGACTTCCGGTTGGTGATTATTGTTCACAAAATTGCATCCTTACGCCGCCAGATTGACCGTTAAGGTTAGTTTTGTCTTTCCACCAGGAGATTCTTTACACGTGGATTAAATTTTTGAAAAGCAAATAAATACTGCGAAGACAGTGATCAATTTATCGCTTGATAAATAACAACGAGTGTTGTATGGAACGTGAACGACACAAGACATGTGAACGAAACAACAACTGCATGCACCCGTGTGCTCATGTTTGTATAAAAAATACGTGTATTATCAGGTTTGTTACATTAAATAATGGTTGATATTTTGATATAATCCAAAGAATGCATACTTAATAAATGTTCTAATGTGTGCATAGTTGTACATTGAAATTGGTGTCTGTTATTTTCATTCTTAGTTTAATAAGTTTAGGATAAAGATTTGAAACCGTTAAAGCCATTTGATATTTATAAATGTAACACGTAATGGTACTTAAGAATTGTTAGAGGAGAGGATGTTAGGTATGATATCCAAAATGCATTGCTTTAGTGTTCACTTTATGCACTTGTATTCAAATAAATAAATATGAGTATTTCTTGAACTAATGACATTGACTGAATCTCTATTATTTGCTTAATTTAATTCTGGTCATTGTCAATTGAAGTTGATATCATTTATTATAAAACTTAGACTTAAGTATTGCAAGAAATAGCACGGTTTATTTGTTTTAAAGTAACTAATAAATAAACATGTGTTTCAATTATTGTATATGTTTCTTTTAATTTCGATTAAAATATTTAAATTTATTGTTAAAATTGTTTATAGCATGATTTAACTACATATGATATTTAAAGTTATATGAGACCACCAGTTTCGCCTTATATTTTTTATATTTTGAAAACCAATAATATGCCATATACTGCAGTATGATTATAAGTCAAACCATCAAAACATAGAACAAAGTCAAATGTCCCCTGTTCAGCAGACTGTTAATTATGTTGATAAGATAAACACTCTGCAACATGTTGCACATACATTTCTTAGCCTGCTGCGGTTTCTTTTAAAGGGGGCGGTGGGGGGGTGGGGTAGTTCCGGGTTGGTGAAATACCTTTGACTCGGCATTGACTCATAACTACATCACAATCATTCATAAAAACTTTGTTAATTTTCTGTCATGCACATGTACATGCCATTTATATCGTTCTACGTAAAGAAGAGTGATTTAACTATAGAGTTTAATGTCCATTATATAGTGCACATACGTATATGCTTGTTGTTTTGTGTGGTGTGTAATTCATTATTGCACCTATGCATACATTTAATTGTTTTGATAAAAAACTACTTTCGAACCTGGACATTACTTTGAAATTATAACTTTTACTTCTAACATATTGTCAACATTTTGAACATCATTTAATGCCATGTTTTCATACAAAAAATAACACAAACGTGTTAACACTTTTCGGTTATTCAGAGATTCTTAAAAGATTGACGAATGCTTAAGCCTTTGTTCATTGTGCATTTTTTTTCAATTGGTGTTGCGGTATACCCAAGTCATAAGTTAGAAAATTTCTGACAATACATGATTACATAATTGTTTCACACTTAATCATTTATCATATTGGAATGCATATTGGAACTATCGAGTTTACACAAGCTTTATTGAGAAAAATATTATAATTAAACACCTGTCATATACATTAACACCAGAAACACATTTTTAAAAAGGTAAAACAAATAAAAATCTGAGACTCATCATTATTAACACCAATACACAAAGGTGTCTACATGCCTCTTAAAAGAACCTCGTCCCTTATGGTTTGGAATAAGATAATCACATAATTGTAAACTCGTTGCTACGAATGTACTTTTCCTTAAAAGCGATATCAAAATTGCGACACCCATTATCAATCCGTGTGTTGACTGATCTTCACCACACACGATGTACACCACTCGCTTCACCAGTACGGGCAATACATCTGGGTATAAATTGGAAAGTCAATATGTTTATCAAAAAAGCTTATCTCAGCCTTTAGCAGTGTTTTAAAGTAATGATAATTGCTGTAGGAATATAATAGAGCACATCGTATATAACAAATACAATGTCCCAACCTCGAAATAAGGCTGTCAGTATTAAGTATAGTTCGGAGTCGTCGTAGGAAAAGAAATTAAAAAAAAGTACGCCACCAAAACTGTGTATAAAAAAGCAACACTGTTGTTCAATAGTGAGTGGCCGTTTTATTTTATTTGAATAACATTTTTCTATAATAAAAAGCTGGCGACATTAAAGACGCGTCTGAATAATACAGAGTAGTTGCATTACTTGTTGAAGTGTACAACTCAAAGACACGTCGTAAACGTTTCATATTTTATTCGACAGGTTCATTGACTAAATCTTGGAGAATAATAACGTGAATGTTTGTGTCTGAATAACACACCAACTCTACGTGTAATCTAGTTACATCATCTGTTTTAACTAAACAAATTGAATAGGGTACCAAGATGTAATCTATGTTAGACACAAAAGCAACACTGTTATATACACCTGCGTTTTAATCATCAGCTCATTGAATTTTGAAAGAAGAGACTTCGTATAATAAAATGAGCAATATTCTTCCTTTTCTATTCTGTAAAAGTACATACAATTTTGTACTATTTTGATTTTTAAAATACATGTAGTAAGTTTGCTTTTGTAATTATATAATACAGATATATGCAATGTTTACTTTAAAAAAATGTACTTTTCCACGCATTGTTGTGATTAATTCTTGAAGGTATATTATTAACTATTAATTAAACTTAACGTAATGAAAACAGTTCACGTGCCCATGACGTCTTAATTCAAAATATGTCACACAAGATATTAGTTTACGCTGAAAAACATTGGTGCGCTGAAATAAAACTGTGTTATTTATTTTGAAAGATGGTTTAATAGCTTTATGCTAAAGAAAGCATGCGCATCCCGATGACACTGTCGAATGCAAATACATACAGATGCACTAGTAATAAACTGATAAAACGGCTACTATGTTAATGACATAAAATGCACAGTACTCAAAACCTAATCTGCAGTTTGTCAAGAAAGCAAACATAGTTCGTGCATCTTAAGAATATATGATCTCCTTTTTAACATTGCAGACTAACCCTATTTACATGTTCAATTTAAATAGACTGCAATCCCCGTTCCCAAGAGCGTGTGTGTTTCAAGAGATTGCTTGATAATTGTCTAACTGTCTCAGCAGCTTAGCTAATTCCAATCTTGAAGGGCATTATAGGAAGCATTGATTGAAAGAGAGGAATCAGATTATTTATTCTATAAAACATGTGAATTTGTTAAAATAAGAATCATAAAACTACATGTAACATTCGCATAAAATTGAAATGTGTTCTTTTAATGCATATATTAAAACTGTATAACGAATTAAATGTTAAGCAGAAAAACATAGATTTTTGCTTTTCCGCTATATAATTTATATTGCCAACACGTGTGAGACTTCATAATCCGTAAACCGCATCGTCTGTTATCAGCGTTTCCCTTTGACGTCTTGATAGACGAGTTTGCGAACAGGGCACTAAACTTGCTTCTGACATCAAAACAATCAATTTGTTATGTTGTCTTGAGACGGCGGTGTTCTCGAGACTCTGGAAAAAAGGCTTCGGGGTATTTATGTATCTGCTAAGTAATAATTCCTAAAAGAAATTTTAGCAGACATTACCAAAAGCGCAAATCAACGTGTTTCAACTTTTAAAATATAAACATATCAATATGCTGAGATCAACAAGTACATTAAAGGGGCAAAATCTAAATTAACCGCTTATATCGTTACTTATATTTTAGAATGAAAATATTGCACCTAAATTCAACAAATTTATTAATTGTTTGTTGTTATTACTAAATCGTATAACTGTCAAATAAATTGAATTAATACCACCAGCCGAATGCATGTTGCTTACTGATTGGACAATAACTTCTAAGAGATACACAAACCTTTTTAATTATAATATATTTTTATAATATAATGTCATTTTATAAGACTCTATCATCAATCAATCTCAAATTTGATATCGTAAAATAATTCGTATTTTCCAACATAAAACACATAAAAATGAGTCAAAAGCGTAACTCGAATCAATGTGCAAAAAGAGCAAATTTAAGTTTAAGCCATTTTTAACAATAAATCTAGTACGGAACTATGATTTCTTAATTTGGCATAGCTAATTACGATAATATGCTACTTTATTCTAGCGTTGCTAATATACTTACTGAGATGGAGCTTCTTGTTCACAGATGTTCGTACTTTCGGAAATTAATTAATTAAATGTGTTTACGTACAAAACTAAATTATATCGAATAGTATATAAAATCATAATATCAATTATCGTTTTGTTACAGTTATGTTCTTGCATTCGAAACATGTCTTTGACTCATATACAATTAAAATAGTTGAACTTCAGAAACATTGTGAAGGGACTAATTATTTTCCACAGGTCTTTATTTTAAGTAAATGACCAATCTCCTTACAGAGCAGTACACTATATGCAATACGATATTTAACAAAAAGATCATATTATTATTAGTTGAAGTACATTTTCATTGGGTTTAACAAGAGAATAAGCCGTGATTTTTAAATCATAACGCATTACTTTTTATTTCGGACCCTGGTCTCTGTAACAGCCTGAGTTCTAGTGTGGAAAGTTATGTTGTGGTCCAATTTGCGGAATTTGTTAACATATGACCGAGAAGTATCAGTAGATTCTCTGAATTTTGACACCATCTGAGAAGCAATAATTGTACCGATTTTTAGAAATACAGTTGGTATATAAAAAGTAGCCTAAGGTATGCTTATAAAATATTAGTGTAGCCTTATTTACTTGCAATATTGATAATTGTCGTGAAAAGTGTAATATGATATCTTATGTAATTCTCAATGTGGTATTGTTTCCGTAAAGTATATGAACCGATGAACGCATGCATTAATTAAGGTTGATATAGTTTTTAATGTTTTTGTTGTTGAAATACTTAATATTGTTCGATATGGCAAATAGTATCTGCAAGTTTTGTTAAGATCAAGTTACAAAAGAGGTCAAAGGTGCATTTTATTTTTAACAATCTAAACGATTGACATAGCATGCTTTGTTAATATACATGCATGCATATCATAACTTGGAAAAACACGATATATAAAGCTTTTTAAAGAGGCAATTTACTTGGTTATTAATGATTGACATGTCATACATTTACACGTCCTTTGATATTAATATTGGCTATTCTGAATTTTTATTTACCGATTTAATTGATTGGAAATTAAAAGGAATAAACGCGTTATTCAAACGGTTAAAAACTTCATCAATAGAATGTTTTGTACGTTAAAATATATACGAGATAAATTGAAATTAGGTGGCATGTCAAACTAGTATACTAGTACACACACATGTTGACATTAACTTCTAAAACGCTGACACTTACTAAATAGCTTATTAAAAAGCATTTCACTAGTAGCGATATTCAGACAAATGTTATTGGATTTTTAGAAACACATATTTTCATGGTTATTTCAAAGTTCATTTTTGCCGAATATGCTTTTTTATCAGAAATACGCCTACTTTTTTCTCATTGATTAGTAATAATGTTACACGTAATCACAGTTACTTAAATAACACAATAACCAAGTGCTTGACAAATTAAGATAATTTGCTTGTTGGGTAATACTGTCGAACATTTTCTAAATAAATCGGTACACGGTTCACATTAATGCTCGCGCATACAACCTTGACAAGATTTAATTTTTATTTACTTCGTTACCACGGATTCAAACACATATTTGCTATTTACTAAGCATTGTTAATCAGAATGTTCAAGCGATATATATTGTAATAGTTTAGCTATATAACGTGTTCATGTTTTATGAAATTTGTTTATGTACATTATTGTTTAGAAACCTGGTAATTACTTTGGCAGTCGAACGATGTTTGTAAAAGAACGTGTATTATGTTGTTACATCTCGAGTTTATTATAACGAGAGTCTCAACGTCGGAGATGACCTTTATGTGCATACGTTCTTTCACCACTTATAACAACACCTAACCTATAGAGACTATCTCGTGGTCATACATTCAATAAATCGAAGACAATGTTTTAAACATATTTTTTAAAACAGTATCCGTCAATATATTCCAGTCAGAGGGATCAAAACTTATTGTCTTGTGTTTTATAGCAATGCTTTCAAATATCTTATCAAAGACAACGTGTTAACTTCTGTTATTGTATATTATACCGGTTTGCTTGTGTACTAAACACATGGCGATGTATACTTGTAGTAAAATTATATGCATTGCCTCAATTATTGGTTATAAATAACACCGTGCAGTGATATTTTGCAAATGCACACTTAACTGTGACCATGGCTAAGTGTGAGTTTTTTTTTATAGAAATTTCATCCTGATAATAAATGACACTTTTTAAACCAATGATGGAATGTGTAAGGTGGATCAGTTATTTTACTGTATATAAGTGAACATGCATTTAAAGCTTACATTCAATAAATGGTTGCAAGTATAACAATATTTCAGATTATTACAAATTAAAGTATGACGATTATTTATTTTCAACCTTAAGCTTAGTATCCAGTTTTCTTATTGACGAACATTTGGAGTGCAAAAAAAGCTATTTTATTTTCAACCTTAAGCTTAGAATCCATTTTTCTTATTGACGAACATTTGGAGTGAAAAAAAGCTAGCATGTTCAACATTTAATAAGACATAACGAGTTTCCATCATTACTAATAGCGCAATATTCAAATTGTGTATAAATAAGAATGCAATATTGCTAGAGCAGCTGGAGCTTCACGTCTTATATTGCAATAACGTTTATTGTGGCACACACAATTTGCGAAATCCGTCATATTTGTCACGAAAACCCCACTGGGATACGAAACTCCGCTCACAAGTTACTCACAGACAATGGATTAAATTATCTAATGTCCAACCCTGAGGCAACGATTGTTCGTTTTTGATTGAGGTTGAATCTGAAATGTCATTCTTCTAAGAGCATGTAAGGAGAACAGTCAAGATGAAGAATGCAATAGTTCACACGATAGTGCGTGCCTCATTCCGTATAAGTGAATACCAAATCTATGCGGCCCAGAATCTAGTGGTATGAAGGCATTGATAAACGGGCATTGTAAGTATTGCATGTTTCTTTAAATATACGAATATAAAATGTGCACATCTTAATTCAGACACAGCACGGTCTCCACAATTAGTCAATCAATAAATTTAAACAAGTGTCAAACATGTTTTTGCTGACATTCTAGAGCATTGACTTTGACGATGATAGCAATCCTGATCTTGCACAGTGTCGGTCAATTGAGGACGTCTAATTATCAATAGTTGAGACCGTTGATAATCGACTAAATCGCTGCAACATTCAACTTATTAACAATACACATGAGGCAGGGCGCTCGAGTCATATATGAATTATTACAAGATGATACTGAGAGAAATATATATTTGTTTCAGGCCATGGTTAACTTTGAACGAATTCATATATATATGTTTCATGTTTGTCATAAATGTTCATGTAACTGTCCCTTCTGTGTATGTAAACTGTTCCAACATTGGAAGATGTGTTGCGGTAAAAGTATGGAGTATATATCTGTGAATGAACCTTTTTTTTGAGGATGGGGATTTCACAGTATGTCTGCTTCTTTCTGCACCGTAGCTAGGCGCACACGCCGAAGTCTCCAATAGGAATATGTCTGTCTGTTTGTCTGTCTGTCTGTCTGGTTGTTCACGCATATCTGTCTCCATATATATATATATATATATATATATATATATATATATATATATATATATATATATATATATGCGTGAATAATGACTCTGAGATATAGTGTTATACTTGTTAATGATAATTAGGATATGTGACTGTTTCATGAATTGTCAAGCGTGATTTTCAGAGTCGTTTCTAAAACCGAGCGCCCGTCCACCAGCGAACAGATACTTTGTCTAGTATTGCTAGTGAAATAAATATTTGATAATTCAACAAATACAACATAGTTGATTTGTTTTTTATGTAAGTGCACTAAACACATACATTCACAAACGATGCTGCAATAGCATAAGTGTGTATGTTATAACGTTTGAAGAATATGTGATTTACAAGGTCAGTTATAAGAATGGTTGGGAAAAGTCTGTGCGTCACTTCAACTAAAATATAGTTTTGTTGATAATGTAATGGATGTGTCGTTAACCCGTGCTGTAAATGTTATTGCAGTATTTGTATTGGCATTGAAAAGTAACCAAAACTTCGAGACAACTTTCATTTAAAAAACATAATGCCAATTACATATGTTTCCCTGATAAACGCCTTAATTTATTGCGGTTCACAAACTGCATTCTCTATAGTACGTACAAACTCCTATACGGAATACCGTTAATGCCATCGTGGTTTCACAATAAAATCCAGAGGACAACAATGTGATAGTACGATACTATCATGGCGACAATGCGAAAGTACGATGGCGACAATGCGATAATACAATTTAGTGCGACAATACAATGGCGACAGCGACAGTACAATGGCGACAATGCGATAGTGCGATAATACGATGGCGACAATGCGATAATACGATTATGACAGTGCGACAATAGGATGTCGACAGTGCGATAGTCTGATGGCGACAATGCGATGATACGATGACGACAGTACGATAACGCGATAGTACGATGGCGACAATGCGATGATACGATGGCGACAGAACGATATGACTATCGCATTGTCGCCATCGTACCATCGCACTGTCGCCATCGTACTATCGAATTGTCACCATCAAATAACCGCATTGTCGCCATCGTACTATCGCACTATCGAAATATCGCCCTCTGGATTTAAATGTGTAACAACGATGACCCTGTCGGTATTTCGTACTCATATAATACACCTGATGTATTAACTGTAAACACTTCCCTACAAGTATGAAATACTACTATTGAGCATGTGGGTTGTAACGGGAAAGGCGAAATAATAATGGGAATGTTAATTTTCTTAAGCACACACACACACACACAAAGACCAATTAACAAATAAGCAAACAATTACATATAATACAACAGTTATACAGGAATATTACTAGCAGGTAATACTTAACACTAAATTATTTATCGTAACATGTGTTTTTACAAATGAATCCGATTTAAACATAATTTAAGTTGTAATCGACCAAAAATACTCTACTAACATGCCACTGTGATATAAAATCTGAGTTTTTTAATGATTTCATTTCGTACTTTACTCATGTACATGTTGAAAAACAAATGCTCTGGTATATGTGTAATTATCGATAACAATCATGTAAGACTTTTGGTAATTTCAAATCGATCTATCTGTACAACAGTGGGTCGACCATACAATAAATTGCATGCATGCTAAACGATGTGAACAGCCTCAATGACAAAAACGATCCACTGAGTTCTTCAATAAATCAGAAACGTACCCTAAGAAAAAAGCGAATATTTTTTAATGTAAGAATGTATTTGAGTAAGCCTGCGCTGTGGGAATTAATCGAATTATATTTACTGCAAACATGGTAGTCATAAAATAAATCAGACTGATGGCAAACGATATTAATGTCTACAGGGAAACGTTCATATTAATTTCTTTCTCATAAAATCAGGACTGGGGAAACAATAAAAAATAAACATGGCATACGCTTAATGACATTACGCTAAAAATGAACAATAAATAATTAATATATAAAACAGAGAAACAACTTCTTTGTTTTTTAAAATATCTATTCACTCAACGTTTCTGTCAATTTAGACCTTCATCAGGAGTAAACATTTTGTTATAAAAATAAAATAAATGACGCCACAATCGCATGACGTCAATTGCAACAGCGTCAAAGTGTTACATACTATTTGGCGTTAAAATTAACATATAACCAAAATAATATATAACATCATTATAAAAAGCATATAGTTCATATATGTATATGCTATCTAATTAACTAGATTATTAAAGTAGGATCAGCTATGATACAAAATTACTGGAAAAATGCAGTTTGAATGCGAAAATGTTAAATGAACCTGTATAAACTACCTTAAAAACTAGAAAAATAGAAGAGAACTTTAGAATTCATACCTAGTGGAGCAATAGTACCTAGGAAATGCATCCAAGAACATTCTTTTAATAGGCGTTTCCAGTTATTTTGTATTTGTTCAATAGGAACAAAAGAAAAATCATCAATGCTATGTCCAGCAGAATTAAAATATTCTGAGACATTTATTAAACAGTTGGGAAAATGTTTAATGTCAAATTTATGGCTATTCATTCTTTGACTACATTTTTGATTAGTTTGACCAACATATTATTTTAGACATTTTTTACATGTTATCAAGTAAATAACACTTAATGATGCACAATTTAAATTATTCTTAATAGTAAATTGTTTACCCAATGTAGAGCTGGTAAAACCATTTGTTTCTGTAATATAATTACAATGTGTGCATCGTTTTCTGTTGCACTTCATAACTGAATGTATTTTTCCATTTTTATTTGTATTAAGATTTGTATGTACTAAGATATCCTGTAAGTTTCTGGATCTTTTCAACGCCGCTAATGGCTTATGACTATATGCTTGTTTCACACTCTCATTAAGAGATAACTTTAGCGTATTCCAGTAATTGTTAAGAATTTTCCCAATGTTGGGCAGTAAAGGGTTGTAAGTACATACAAATGGGATAATTTTCATATTTGCTGACTGTTATACAGTAACTTCTAGTGCATCTTCCAAAGATAGCATTGACGCTTTTTTAGCGCTTTGTCTATTACCTCTTTTGGGTAATTACGTGCAAGAAAAATATCATTGAGATGAGTCAGTTCTTTTGTATAGGTATCATTATTACAAGTGATCCTTCTATAACGTTAAGCCTGTGAAAATGGAATATAAGTTTTACAAGACATAGGATGGCATGAAGAATATTCAATATATTAATGACAATTAGTATTCTTTTCATGAACTGATGTTTGAATGCAACCATTATCATCCTTAGAAATATTAACATCTAAAAAAACGGCACTTTCCTCAGAAAAATTGTATGTAAATTTAATTGTTTGATGAAATCTATTAATTTTTCTGAGGAAATGTATAAGCTCTTTTTCGGAATGGTTCCAAATCATGAAAATGTCATCAAGAAATCTAAGCCATATAACAGGCTTAAACTGGCAATTTAAACTGGCTACAAAAGAACAGCATTTGTTTGATCTACTTGTCACGTACGAGAACCTACACATGGCGATTAGTATTAAATTGAAGCATGTTGTTTTCTTAGAACAGAAATGAGATACGTAGCTCGCATTCACCGTAAGTGTTAAGATATAAAAAAAACATCAACAGTTTTTTAACATAGATTCCGAGAAAGTATTGGAATAAAATCAAAGGCATCCACAGTAATGTATGCTTTGTAAATAGGATAAGTTGAACGTTGCATGCGATACACTAACCAATTGTAACACTATTAATAAATTTGTAAAATT
Organism: Dreissena polymorpha; assembly: GCF_020536995.1. NCBI lineage: Eukaryota > Metazoa > Mollusca > Bivalvia > Myida > Dreissenidae > Dreissena > Dreissena polymorpha. The sequence goes on along the minus strand of NC_068364.1, from coordinate 58,675,036 downwards.
ACTACATGTCCTCTATTTAACATAATAAGTCTATTGTGTCTTACGTCAGACACACTGCAGCAAAATCAGCTATGTAACTCGCATTTAAATTCGAATAATCACTTTACTGCTATGGACATTTGCTAAACAAATCACTTTGACGATTTCTGGTTTTAGAAAGAAAACCATGCTATCTGTCAGGTTGGTATATCCCAGTTCATCGTCGGATTTCAAAAAACTCGTTCATGTCCAATATAGTTTTCCAAAAAGGAAGTAAACCTTAGTCAGGCTATGAAATATAATACAAACCACAAATGTCCCTTAATTTCTTTGTTGGAAAATCCCTTGACGGAAATAGCAATGGAGGTTATTGAGACCGGATAGATATTCATAACATGTGTGTACCACAACATCTGATATGTATAACAGGAAACGCAAGGGGCGACGTAAAATAGTTCATCTCCCTAACCACCAACCTTCTTAAAAAAATCCAATCGGCCCTCGCACCGTACTTCGTTCATGAAGCAGCATCAACCTATTATTATATTTTTCTTTTAGATGGCTGCAGTTTTTGTTGTATCTCCACGTGCATATATCATTTTACATTACACCTTATTCTATTCCGAAGATACAAAAGAGCTAACTAAATTGACCGGATGCTGTGTCAAATATTTTTATATTTGATCATGATCAATTAAATAGTCTTTTACAACCAGTGTCATTCCATGTGTTTGGATATAGATATGAAGCTTTTATATTGTGTGATTTATGAGAATACATTTATGAGAGTAAATTTCGGTTGGTCTAGTAAATTTTGATTATTGGGTCAATTTGGACAGGAGATGGGTATCAACATTTTGGCTAATTATGGAACTTCAAATGGTATGGTAATTTCCGTCGGCCTTACTACAATTTATTGTTAAGTGGTACATGCTTGTTTCAAACACATATATTACATACGAGTAATCATGTGTTGTCATGAGTGCCACATTCATAATGAGACAGCTATTATTAGTCATTGTATACCCTTATTTGCTTTTGTTTAATTTAAAAATACCTCTAACTTTCCACCCACATCATAAGACCGCGATTAGCGTTTATTTCGCATTATATCACGACCCAACGCGCTACTTGCTTAATGTACTTAACTTAAGCTGTAATTGTGTGACCTCGCTTAGAAATTTCGTACGAGTAAGTCGAAATAAAGACCGAGTATTAATACAAAATAAACGCGTATAATCTTTTTTCTGATATGACTGGACAGGTCAGTCCTTAACACAATTATTATAAATAATAACGGGTTTATAACGGCGACAAATTCAAGTCTCAGCCTGGACGTCACCATCTTCACTATCACATGCTTACCTCCTATGTTACAAAACACATTTTATCATACTTCCGCCTTGATATCTGCCCTATATAACGTTTCCTGATATATTGTTTTATATCATGGTCATATCTCGGCAAGTCTCGCAGTTATACTATTCTAATCCTTGCCTGATATATTACAAAAAGATAAGGCAGTAACCTGTTATTCTCTATAGTCTTGAGAAAAAAAACAAGTCTGTTTTCAGTGTAATACACATATAATCTCTGTATTGACATCAATCTTTACAAAATTGCTTTACTGTTTGTTTTCACTGAATTGTGCTTGCTTGAAAGTATACAACGTTCACGCACGATAATCATGTTTATCTAGATCTAACGAGTGTCAGATTGATCTTGTTGGCTTTTAAGTTTTGATGATAATTGTTAATAGAAAAAGTTTTCTGAATATATTGAATTCGATTTTCACTTTCCCAATAGTCGCCATAAATATTTACAAAATATTTGAGCACAAATATAACACAACTGTTAAAAAAAGAAGATATGTACTGTAAAACAAGTTCGATAATGTTGCTTAGCATGTATATACATGTATACATAATGCAAGAGTTATGCTTACCGACTCAAATTTTGTATAATTCTTGTAATCTTGTTTCAACTGTAATTTGTAAATATGCAAACTGGAGACATATAGGCTCTTGCACGAGAGGTCATATCATATCGTATTGTATTAAACGAGTTCAGGAATGTTTGTAGTAAGCAAGCCTTTGGCGATCTTACCAATGCATTTCCTGGATGAGTTTAATAAAATTTGGTATGAAATGACAACGAGTGTCAGACCTTTTTCATTACATGCTTTAAAATGAGCAAAACAAATAAATAAATATTTACGCACACATAATGATAAATCCGGAATGTTGCTTACATTTCGTGACGTCATTTGACGTTGCAACGTCATTTCAGCAAAATAACAAAATGCGATTGGTCAATCAAACGAAAACTTAGCCAATGAAAACACTTAGAAAGTATATTACACATGTGTAAGATAAAAATATTTGTAACGGTAATATTACATTAGAAACAGGGTATTGCATGTGATGAAATTAATACTTCGTTACTGGCGATGTGTATAGGTAATACGCAGTTTGAGGCAGAGGTGATAGATAGAGGGAAAGTGAAAGGTTTTTCGTTTTATACATGTCGTGATCCATGACACCCTGAGTTCTCCTATAAAATAAAACATGAAACTAACACTCCTCATTAACTAACACGTCAAACCTGTCGTACAATATATGAACACACTTCAATAAAATTGGATAAACAATAAGGGATGAGTACTGTTTTGTAGAACCTATTTGTAAAATATTGTCTACATAAAGTAGCAGTTTTAGTTCTAGCACTCCGCACAGGCTAGTCAGGGACGACACTTTCCGCTTTTATGATATTTTTCGTTTCAAGAAAGTCTCTTCTTAGCAAAAATCCAGTTTATGCGAAAAGTGTTCATCTCAGCCGTGTGTACTTGTCTGATTAGCCTGTGCAAAGTGCACAGTCTGATCTGGGATGGCACTTTACCCACATGCATTAAACCGCTTTTCCACAGAACACGGTCCAAATGTAATCAGTTTTTGTTTTCTTTCTTTTTTAAATGTGTTGACAATATGATGATTTAGTCAAAATGTATTAAATTCAATGAAAATGGCCATGCGAATGGAAAATGTAACTATGAACAAGAACTAAATCTTCGAAACATAAGTATTGTCCTGACCTCAGATTTGTAATAATTGCTCACCAAACTGCATCATTATATCGACAGATTGAGCATTACGAGAATTTCCGACTTTCCACCAGAAGATAATAGAAACGTAAATCGAATTTCTGATACTCCAGAAATCATTTGGCTTATATAGTGAGATCGTGTCTCACTTGATAAAGTACTCAGACTGCTTAATGGACCATCAACACAAAAAGGTATATGAACAGCCGTGTTCACTTGTTTTTTTAAACATTACATTTTTGTATCACGTTTCAACTTTGATAATGGTCGACGCATGTAATTTATAAAGTCAAAGCATGCATACTGAAGTTATTATTTTCGATTTTGTGCAGAGATATCAACTTAAAGAAGATGTTTCAAATGTGTCTTAAAAGTCTAAAAAGTGTGCCTTGTGATTGGTTTATCCCTAATGTGTTCTCTGGCGGGTTCTCTAGATGATCAGCGAATTCCAATGTATACTTACATTTTGCATCCGATCATCAACTTAAATGCTTTAACTTAACAGCATAAATCAATTTAGTTCTATCCCTAAGCCACACGTATGTAAGTAATGTTTTAATACATTCGATGCATTTCGTAATTATTTATAAATTTGTTGCGGTCTTTAAAAATCCGTGTATTACAATCTAACACTTGTATTTAACTTGTATATGGTAAGTTGGAATATCTATTTTAAACAGCAACTTATTTAAACACTGATACAAACATCTAGTTTCAAAGGAATGTCGGAAAAACGGCGTATTAACACTTTCAGTGCGGGAACCGAATTTTAAAGGCCTTTGCAAACAGTTTGGATCCAGATGAGACGCCACAAAACGTGGCGTCTCATCAGGATCCAAACTGTTTGCTGTTCTGATAGTATTTTTTGGAAAAACAATGAAGAAAAAGCTAATTTTAGAAATTCAGCAGACGATATTTTAGCAGACGACAAATTTCCCAGCATGCAAAGGGTTAATGAGAACTACGATTTGCTTCCAAAGCTACCCGACGCCATTCTCGCGTTTGCTCGTAAATGTATAGAAATCATAGTCGGAAATCCACAATGAATATATTGTGAAACGAACAAATAATTCAGTGAATTGTCATTGGGACATATTAGTAAGACTGAATAAATTTTACCATTATTTTGAATGCGCGCACTATGCATAATTAAACATTTAGAAAACGACCTTAAAGACTAATAAAACATACGTGTTATTCACACACAAAAATGTAATTGTATGCTTTTTACATCGACGCTTTCTGACCTTCCCAAAATCAAATCTTGAAATGAATGCGTAATTCACTATAATTATTTCAATTGTCAATAGTATTGATTGTCAATACGCTTACTCGAATGAGCTGACTTCTTGTCTATCTGTTAATGGCGATTATTTCAACTGTTAATAACCTCTCGTACATCGGTGATAATTTCAGTGATTTTATTTTTTCTTATTCATAAAATTGCTTTATTGAATTAGAATGTCATTTCTAAAGAAAGGTTTTCATTCAAACAAATTTTGTATACATATATGTGTATTCCAAGTACATGCGCAAATGTATGACTAATAAGGAAATAGTGCTATCTATTGATATACAACTCATATACACCTTCATTACATACAATATGTCTTATTCGCTCAAAGACCGATACATCGTTACTGATAGGCGGGGAATACCAATACGCGTCCTGCTGCTACCGGTGCTAGCAATAAGGAAACCTCGTTGATAACGGTGGATTGTGTCACACGTTTGAGGAAGAGCTTCTGTTCTGTGTGTCTTATGAGAAATTGTTTTTTTATTTGTGTTTTATAAATGTATACAATCATATAAATATATACAAAGTATTTACTTTTGTTCCGCGATAAAGAATAACAAATAATGTTGTTAATAAATGCACACTTAACGAAATCATTATTTTTACGATTAAATTTACCGAGGAAATTTACGTTTTAAAAAAGTGGACGAATTTATACTGAAATGAATGATGGAAAAACAAAATTAATAAATAAAAAAAATATTTGTGACATTCTTTCGATACTGAATAATGTTAGGCATTATAAAAACGTTATACATATTATAACTTAACCCTACAATAAAATCAAGTCTGAACAGTTTTGATATTCGAGAAATATGATGTTTAACAACAGTTCGTTAGAGTCGTATGACATACAAAACGCCACTGATCCAGGATCTACGTATTCATTTTATAAGGTAAGCAAAACATGCAGCAATTGCTGACACGTCTGGTGAAATAGTATTTCTTGCAGAACGTGGTCTAGTCACATACTGTGTAATTTGTTTTTGAGCGACCAAATTGCATGCCCCATTAAATGTTGGGACAAAGCCTTTAGAGGTATTTAATCATTTAAAACATGAGCAAAATACAAACATGAATAATGTACCATCATCGGGGTTAGAATTTTTTTTTATTCGATTTAAACATACATCTCATATGCATATGAAAAACGTGGTTATACATTAACAGCATCAACATATCATTTATTGTTATTAAGATATGTTCATATTATATACTATTTATGCATAAAAGTTGAAGTCAATTTTAGAGATGATGCTAATTATATTATATAAAAAAAGAAAAAAGGAGGACGATAGAAAATTCCTTATGGAGTGTCAGTAGGGAAAAACATGGAAAAGGTAAGACGGAAAGGAATACTACGATATAGGCAAGATCATGTTAGAGTGCGACTAATTTCTGCCATATGTGTTTGTGTAAGTCTATTTTATTTCTTTCAAACGCTATTGTTTCTTCCAATTTTTTTTTGATTGTGAGAGCTTTTTTGAAAATCACTATATATAGAGATTCGTGTCTATTTTTAACACTTAATATTTATGATTTCATAAGAATGAGTATGTAGTTTTTTACCATATTATTTGCACCACCTTTTTTTGTTCCAAAAACTATGTCAAGCACGTTAAGGTCGATGTATATATCTTTACTTGCCAAATGGGGTTAGACATAGCATGTTCATTCAGTACGTCTTTTTTATTTGCTCGTTATTAATACCTAATTTTTTACGTTAACTACACTGCCTACAGAATATTGTACGCGCTTGATAATCGTCATTTCTTTAATTTTCCAATATATATAATCATATAAATTCGTCAAAAGGCAAACTATGTGAATAGCGCTACACAAACAGGGGCATTTAAATGATGTTTGAAGTAAACGATACTTTTAAGTACATGATTCAGAACAGTAGTACCGCATATCTAACGTGTTCATGGCATTTCTTTCAGAATTTTCGGAAGCAATGGTGGTATTGGTATCAGACCTTCCGTATAAATGGGCAAAGTAAATTTATTGTTGCTGTGCATGTATTTCTGCTGATTTTCTTACATAAAACGAATATACAGTCCTTGAATTACACGCTTATAAATATCCAAAATTCCCTTGGGAAAACACAAATTCCCATAAAAAACACATGGGATGTGTACATCAGTTTGCAAAATTTCGGTTTCGTTTATTTTTTTGCTGGTGGCCTTTATTTATAGAGAACAGAAACTGTAACTGCGCTATCATTTGCCATTTGCACGAAAACATATAACTGCTACACGTTTAAACTGATAATCATGCCGCCACGAGCACTTGCAATGTATATTTGAAAAATACGTTGTAGCCGTTTATGTTGCCTTTTGTCTCCAAAACGTCATACATCTATGTATCAAAATGACAACAAAAAAAGCAAACACACACTGTTCACAAATATTTAGCGTGATAATAAAATTATGCAGTCAATAATGCTAATGCAGGAACTGATCACGTATATAAGTATTTATTGTTGTACATTTCACTAAACACCTTGACGTATTGCTGTAAATAACTGGCAGTAATTCATATTTTGCTTATAATAAGCTCTGTCCGAACAAGACATTTTCGATTTTCTTTAAGTTACAGGGCTTCTCCTACGGTAGTTTTATTAGCTGATAATGATATGTATGGCCTTTAAGCTTTGTATTAAATAACATAATACATTTCAATGAACAGTTGTTTAAGTTTTTTTCGCCTTTTTTCTACCGAATTACGCATCAAGCGCATTCGGTTAAGACGTCATTATAAACGCATCAAACGTCGAACACTTTATTTAGCCCGTCAAAATTGCAGCGTCTTTGCGATTATTTGTTTTAAAATGGCTACCAAAAATATGATCAACATAAAAACATGTTATTTATATATCGTTGTGTAATGTAATTTAAAAGACTCGATGCGAATAAACATCGATATGGCATTGGTATTTTGATATTCTCTCTATAAATACTATCGTTGAAGTCCAGAATCGTATGATACTTGAAACAACAATGACGTTTATTTCACGCGATTCGTTAGTTCCGATGTAGTAATGACATTCGCTCACCGAAGAAATATACCGATACGGGCAACTTGAATCAAATTGTTATGAAAATAACATATTCTTAAGCGGCATGTAATATATTTACTGTTTCGATAATTTGTATTTATATATTATTATTCTAAATTTCTAAAAGAAAAACAAAACAAATTAAATTCGAACAAAACCTTGCTTTGGAGACTCCGTTGGCATTGTCATTATAGGAGTGTTATATGTAAATAAATAATTCGCAACATGACTTTTGTTTTCATTAAAACACTTTACTTACCACATGCTTTATTAACAGTTAAATAAAAATGTTATTTGGTAATTAACAAAATAAATAACAACCAAACACATATAGGATCTCTTTGAGGTGTTATATATATGTTTTTTCCTTTTCCACATAACTTACCAGTACACGAAGTAAAACAATTGAAATTGTATGTATTTTAATCCATTCATGAAAGTTAGCACATAACCTTATCTACATTATCATGGACTTCTTTCAGTCTTATAAGAGTATAATAGCTTCGAGTTATAAAATTGACCAGAGTTCAAATATGTTTTAGTGTGTTTCCAAGCAAGCGTTGGCATTGCTAATTTATTCGTACCAAACTCTTTCGAGCATAATATAAGTAACATATTTTATTGAAATAAGAGCCATTATAACATCGTTATGCAATTTTGATTTCAGGACTTGTTATTTAAAAAAATATATGTTCACAAATTGAAGAATCGACATCCTTTTATAAATTGCTTGCAGAGAACGCATACACTTACAAATAACGCTTATTAAAAGTAGGTATTGGAATTGCATGTTTAAGCTCTTATTATGATAAGCTGGAAACAAGTATTTGTAACAATATATGATTTCCAATGTGCACAAATTACTGTTCTACACGCAGTTGAAAAATAAAGAACAATAAACATGTAACAAAGCGATTTTTTAAATCAAGCCTTCATGCTTTCTGTCTTCAGACGGAAGTGTACACGATGAATTGGAATCGAAATAAGATAACAATATCATTTAGGAATAACGTCAAACCACTTGGCGGCAGTTCGTAAGTTTTTATATATAGGAAAAATGTCTTGCATACATTTTGGTAATTTGGTTTAAGAAGTTTCTATTTTGGACAGGGCAACGGTATAATTACAAGCTTACCTCTGGTTCAATGTTCTATTGGTACTGTAATACCAAAACTGGCTCATTTTAAAATGTGAACGTTCTCAATTTAAAATATAACAATATATACAAGGCATCATACACGATAAATACTTTGTGGTTTGAATGTTAAAACGATCGTTTAATTTGTGTGTATGCATAAATCCATTTGGAGTTTTGAAAAAGATTAATTTGGCCTTTGGAGATGTTTAATTTCATAAAAACATTATTTAAGTTTTGTTTTATACTGATGTCGATTTAAAACAATGAAATTGATTGGATATATGTCTATAAATAGGGTATCGCAGTCGTATATGAAAATAATGTTTTGAATCTATATAATCTTTCGCCAAAATAAAGGTTGTATTCCTCATATTCCTCTTAATCCTTTAAGAGGTGTCTATAACAAAACTTGTACTTTTCTCTTGCTTATTAAAAGCCATAGAGAAATGACTTACCATCGTTGTACGGATCATCTCTTAATACGATCAGTCTCCGCAACATGTTCATGCATTTCCTTGTATTACTTAGTTGAAAGATTAGATGACCGTGTGTTGAGTATTTCTAAATTAAATGGCTTTTGTCACAACCTTAATCCTGCTTTCTGTCGGTTATTTCATTAATGGAAATAGCCTTTTCTTATTGAAAAGCTTGAACCATTTTTGTTATTGCTATATTCCGAAGAAGGCACATTCACTTGTAAAATGATTTCTCAGTGGTCAATACCTGAAATAAACGAACTATATTACAAATGGCCGCTTGACAGTGGGAACATATTGTAATCTGATATTGTAATCTGATTTTATGTATTCTAATCTTAAAGAAAACAGCGTAACTGTTTATTAGCTTCCACTTTTGTCATAATCATTCAAAAATGTGTTATTTTATGGTTATGTGTTGTTTGCCTATACAACCATTTGCGTTATCTCGCACTTGATGTGTTTTAGAAGATTTTAGGTAGAATAAAACATATATAGTACGGAAACCCAACTTTGTTAAGAATTATTGTGTTTTAAAGCATTAACTCAACATTTATTCCCATGGAAAAATATCACAACTACTTCGAAATTGCAGACTTGCATTGTGTACATGTTGGTGCATGTTATTGGGGACAATCGGAAAGAAGCATTTTTGGTGCGTTTATTGATACCGGCATTCTGTTTTATAAATATCCTGCATTTAAGAAAATTTAAGAAAATTGAATTTTCTTAGAAATACTATATGTATTGTTTTAAAACGAGCATATCTTTTAAAATGACAAGTTCTTGCACAATCACACAAAAATAAAGGCCATAAGTCTTGAAAGTTGACCGTTTGAATTGGGACCCGAATCGGGTTTAGTGTTATCTAATTCATGCTATATAAATACATGATTTCAACGTGCATTAACAAATTAAAGCATTGAAACAAATAAACAAACGTGTTTAAAAAAAGTTTTATACTTGAATAATTTATTTTCATAATATATCAATAAACCAGTGTTTTTCGAAAACACGTTTTACTTAAAAAAACAACGAATATTAATATAAGGGATAACGTGTCATAATAACACAAGCAATACACTGTATTCGCTATGTTTCTTAGTCTCGTCAATTAGTGCCCACTGATGTTGTAAATTAAGTGAAAGTTACTTATTTTTAGTACTTGCGTTTTCTCTAAGACGAAGTGAAATTAATACCTATGTGAGATAAACGTATTTTAACTTACTCACCAAATAAATAACACATCATTGAAAAACTATGTATTTAACTCACTCACAAAATCAATCATACACCATTGCAATTCAGGCAAATAATATACCGACTCAATCATACATCATCTTAATAGTCAATATTTCTGTTTACTCAAACACTCACTCAATGATCATTGCAAAACACTGTATATTTTTTAATTCGCATGGTTTCTCAATGATACAACATCGCAATACCATGTATGTGTGTTATCTCAGGGGACAACGCAATAATACACATGCATTTATATTGAACCTCACGATACACATGAAACAAGGCATATACAAATGTTTTTCTCATAGTGTTCTTGCAAACAAAGGTGAAACGCATATTATTTTATGTCGCAAATAACATTAATTTATTTATATAACAAATGATACACCTTTTTAACGTGTATAACTGACAATTTCAGATTGCCGTTAGACTAAAAAATACGAAAAATTACATGCAGCAATTGAGAAAATGATTTTATCAATACATTTTTATTTTTATTTTTTGGAGATTTGTTGAAATAGCATGTTTTCACAAAATGTGCAATATTAGTATGCCGTTATATCAAGTGTTCAGTTGTAGTTTTGTATAAGTTTATTGTTTCAAGTAAAATACATATTATACAAATTAAACTTGTAAAATAACCATGCATTAGCTTTAATGATATGTGAAATGTGATGCAGACAAATGAACAAAATATATATTTGTTTCATTGAACTTCTAGAGGACAATTCAGCCTATGAAAATTACTCAATAAGAATATACTGTGAAGATCCGGACAATACATTAAATCATATAACAAAATATTAATATATTATATTATCCATTTGTTAATAGGACCGTATATCGACATATAGTTATTAATCGGAGAAGCTGTTTTGTTTGTACACACAATCGGCTATTTACCTATAAACGAATATGTGTAATGTTAATTACATATAGGTGCGTAATGAGTGCATGTCTGAAGTTTCATTGCGAAATAAACATTTGTTGAAATGAATCGAACCGGTTCTTCAAATGAGGTGATTAAGTACGTTGCAGTTACTTTGTTTGTTCATATAACCATAATCCGTTACCTGTAATATAAATGTCATATATCAGGTTATGTTTAAAATAAAATAATGTCGAGGCTTTTGGAGCTATTTTTATTAATACCGAACAATAAACATGACAATCCCCGACGTTCTTTGTATCATTCATCTTATACATTTAAAGTAATATAAAATTATTATCACTAGGGCCGTTAATTGTCTTTCCATGGAATAGAAGCGGCATTGTTTGAGTAATTGTCAATTAAATACTAGCCCCTTCATGTTATTAAGCGCTTGTTTATACCACTGAAAACGGTTAATTTTGTCCATCTATTTAGATGCTCCTACTAGACAAGGTGCACATGGCCTAATTGAACTATTTATTTTGTTCTCAGACGGAACAGTTGGTGTTTTTGCTGATCCTGTTCGTGACAATCGTCGTCGGGAACGTGATGATATTGGCGGCCATAGTTGTGTCGCGCAAACGAAAGTCTCGGATGAACATGTTCATTATCAACTTGGCATGCGCAGGTAAGAAAACATATTTGGAAAATCAAAATCATCGTAAGTATCGCTTGAAGCAAACTAAAAACAAAAATATATGTTTCATTTACAGACAACATTTATAAAATATAATAACACAACAAAATGAATGTGATCATCATGTGTTCATAAATTATATGACACATACCACCTACCAGAATTAGATATTAACGCTTTATATAAAAAAAAACAACCGTCTTCCTACTGTTATGTCGAAACATATCTCTAGGCTTTACAAAACAATGCTTATATTATTTACTTATATATAATGAAAAACGGTCCATTGTTATGCGTGCTGGTAAAATGTCATTCCAGTGTAATATAACGTATTTTTCTTCAACCTTGAACTGTATTGCACATCGTTCATATGTGTTCAACATTCAATATTGATTCAGACACTTTCTGGTGAAGTTTACATAGACTGGAAATTTAACTAAAATAAAACTTACTTGGCTACCCTACCATATCTTAATGAACTCATTTAAATATTTTGACAAGTTTTTGATAAAACGAACATATAATTATAATTTACGCAAGATTTGTACCTAACATTTGAATACATATCAATTCAAAATGGTAAATCTGCATTACCTATAATTATAATAATACTAAAGGCAAGCAATACCAATCATTTTAAACGTGTTATATACATACCTGAGCTTGAAATGTCATCATGTGCTATTGTCATTAAACATAACTAGATTTTGCAAATCTGTAAAACTAAAATTAAAGTCAATACACATTATCAAACAGGATTGTTTTGTGATTGCATTTTAAGGCTGTTAGCGAAAGCTGTTAGCGAAAGCTGACAGCGTTATTAGATTGAAAAATCAGAAACACGCATCGGGGAAAACTACTTTATTTTGAGATCTGGCAAGAAACCACTCTTCGAAAGTTCGATGCAGGTTGCAATACATGTTTGATTGGAAGTCACATTATGCAAACACCGTGATGTCATTACATTATCCAGAGCGACCATGGCAGATATCAACAAATATGTATATTCTTGTTGTCATATATATCTTTAAAAACAAAAACAAAATTGAAGGACGTATAACATTTATAAAAATTAAAATGGTAGCCAATAATTGAAACAAAAATATTATCATAATCGCGGATAATGTTATCCACCAACATTTTGGAAATTTTTGGCTACATTTAGGAATATAAGTATGTTCAATTCGCATGTGCACATCTTAATCTTATTAATAAAACCGATCATTCAAACAAACTCTGAAGTACATCGAGCAAATATTAGCGAATTGTTCACTCATATATATATATATATATATATATATATATATATATATATATATATATATATATATATATATATATATATATATATAAGTAAAAGGTATTTAAGTGAATGTTTTGTATTTTGACTGTTTTCATTGTTTGTATGTTTTAATATTTTCAACTTATTAAATGAAGTTGTTTTCTTAATATCGTTTGTTAATTTGTTTTGATTAAACTTGCACTTATTGTAATAAATGTAATGATGACTAGTATGTGTCTTTTTGTAATAATGAAATTATAAATAAATGGCAATTGCAAACAAGGTCATTTCCACAATCAGAATGTAACAAAAATGCTTTGTGGTGTCAACCTCACAATTATATGCCAACATGGAACATGCATTTATATTTAGTTTTTTTACCTCAACGCTTACTAGGAATAACATCGAAGAAACAAATGTACACATATGATAATGATAATTATGGCCTTGTGACCATTAGGTTGAAGTTGTTGTTCTCTTCCACTATAATGACACATTAGGGAATGTTTTTGAAAACAGTAATACTCGAATGAATAAAAGTTAAAAAGATATGATGGTGAAACACACACACACACGTATATGGTTTATATCTGAATATGTTGCAGTGCTTTTAACATCAATATATGGAACTACATTATTTGAATGACAACGTTAAGAATTATTAATATATTTTGAGATGAGGGTGTGTCATTATATTTGATAAAACGACAGTTAAGAAAGAGTATGCAATGGAAGTTCATAATAGGAACATGTTCTTGCATTTTCTCAAACAATTGAATACTTCACTTCTTGCAGTCATCTTAATACTGTTCACCTGCAATTTATCAAAGCTAGCAGCGTGCGTCTTTTTTTCCTATCTCGGTAGATCTAGTTTAGCGTTTATTTACCATTTCTCTACGAATCTAGCTAAGCGTCTATCTACTCAATCTCAGCAGATATAGCTTAGCATCTATCTGACCTATCTCTAAAGATCTAGCTTTCTGTCTATCTACCCTATCTCTGAAGATCTAGCAAATGTCTATCTTACTTACCTCTGCAGATCTAGCTTAGCGTCTATCTACCCTATATTTTAAGATCTAGCTTAGCGCCAATCTACTCTATCTCTGCAGATCTAGCTTAGCTTCTATCTACCCTATACTGAAGATTTAGCTTAGCGTCTATCTACCCTATCTCTGCAGATCTAGCTTAGCTTCTATCTACCCTATCTCTGAAAATCTAGCTTAGCGCCTATCCACACTATCTCTGCAGATCTAGCTTAGCTTATATCTACACTACATATGCAGATCTAGCTTAGCTTTTACCTACACTATCTCTGCAGATCTAGCTTAGAGTCTATCTTTACCATCTCTGCAGATCTAGCTGTTGGCTGCGTCCTCGTACTGACAGACATCGTCTGGAAGCTTACAATCACTTGGTATGCGGGGAATGTCGGCTGCAAACTAGTGAAGTTTGCACAATGTGTGGCAACATATGGCGCCACTTACTCGCTTGTGGCGCTTTCTATCGACCGTTTAGACGCAATTGCGCGGCCAATGAGCATCAACAACGTGGGTATGTAGTATATTTAGTACGTGTTGTCAGTGTATGGTCGGTCATTGAGTCGCTTTTGCGCTTTGAAGGACTGTTTGGTCGCCAGTGTCATTGTAAAGAGAAAATAATATATTGCAGTATACTTCGTCCATTAAACGTGTTTTTTGTCACCTACACGGTATGTGAGCTCTCCATCAAAAACTTTACAAATTAAAACCGATTGAATGTAAACCGAATCAATCGATGCGTACTGAGGAGTTTTAAATAACTCACTTTTTCCAGGGCGGAAAGGACCGTAGTGTGTAATAAGGTTGCTCTCTTGTTGGCGAAGCTGATGTTTAAATGTTTATGTATTTGAGACAGACAGAAATAACAAAATCACTATTTGCATAGAAATTGTAAAATAACAACATATTCGACTCTAATATTTCTTGCACAATCAATTAAACAACCATGATACATTTGTGTCACCCTTTTCTAACAGCCGAGATTATCCATGTTATTAATTTTTAAAATATTATTTTGTAACGAATCCCTCGTGTCATCCGACAATTCGCATAAACCAAGCAGACACTGTTTCCCGTTCATAGTGTATTTTTAAAAGGCTTCACTATGCACATTTTGTCTCTGAACAAAGACATCAATCAGAGACGTATAACTATCGCGATATATATAAGAGCAAGCGAATGTAATACGGAGAAAAAAAACCTGTATTTCAGAGCGACAGTGTCGTCTCCTGATAGGCCTGGTGTGGATATTTGCCGGCTTTTTCTCCTCTCCGATGCTGTTTATGTCGGAGGAAGTGGTTGTATCAGGAACGAGGCAGTGCTGGGTAGGACTCCAGATGGATATTTGGATGTGGCAGGTTTGATGATATTTTTCTTCGTTTAAGAAAATGCCATGTTTGTTAAAATGTATATGTCTCAATGTCTCTGAAGTGGCATAGCTCTGTCGGGTATTGACAATATGACCTTTATTTAGAGCCTTACTTCATACTTACAAGCATTATTATTTTACTTGCATAATTAGTTGCAAAATAGAAAGAAGAATAGTCATCGATCCAAATAAGACAAATAAACAATATGCATACTAGCTACAAATAATGGCTTTTTCAATCTAGTACATCAGTGTGTGCGCAAAAGTATAATAGCGGTCATTTAACCTGTATGCACGTATCCTGAAAGCAAACAGCTAATGTTAGCGTAAGCCAGTATATAAATGTCTCATTGTTATGATATATTATGTTGTATACCTTAAACGAGCCTATATACCTGTGTTCTTATTTTACAGGTGTTGCATAATCCACTTGCAATATGAGCTAATTGTGATAAAACAATAATCGTAAATTCGACCGACATACAAGATGTCATGACTTAAATAGCGTACATGAAAATAGCATATGACATAAATCAAATAGTTTGCTCATCTCGAATTTCAGGTATATATGTTATTGGTGTCGATTGCCGTGTTTGTGGTGCCAGCAGTTATTATTGCGAGCTGTTACATCGCGATTGTGGTAATCATATGGTCTAACTCCAACAAGTTCAAGTCCATCACCAGTCACCAAAGAAACGAGAAAATTAAATGTATTTCCAAATCAGGTTTGTGAATTGTGAATCGGTATATGTTACATAGAATTTATATGAGTATTGGTAACTTCTAGTCGGGACTAACAAACCATTTCGATATCAACTATTAACTTTCAGTTAAGTGATAAACAATATTGTCTATGGACATAAGCATAAACTAATTTAGCATTCAAAGAAGAAACACACATTAGCATACACGAGTCCAATGACAGTATTATTTTGTATGCTATATGCCGGTTAAGTCGTGGGTAATTTTAATAAAGATGTTGCATCTCAAATATTGTATAAATATATGACCATGAATCATTATGAAAATAATTATTAACCTTTCTTCTTTAAGATTTGTTGCTTTTTTCCAAATGTTTATCGTCTTTAAACATCAAAATAAGTGATTGTGTTGATAGTGTCAAACTGCCAGCTTGAAACTAAGGTTCCGGTTGTTTCGTGTGTTTTGATTGGCTGTACCAATTTAGAGAGTTGCATGCTGTAAAAACTCCTAACATAGACATTACAGAGGAGGTTACATTCTCTTGTGATTGCCATTAGCATAGAAGTAAACTGTGAGTACTGATTGAAGTTTTAAACAAATAATAATCAACTCCATGGTTTTTAAAGTAAACAATTTTATTGTATTTAATATTATTAACAGAGGACAGTTAAACAGTTATATCAATTGCACATCTTTCATTATATAAAATATGTAAATAAGTAATAACATCATTAAATATTTAATCTTTATAACATTATGTAACATTATTAAAACAATCTTGGTTCAAAATAATAAAAAATTTATGTCACAATAACATTGGGTAGTGAAACAGATAATATCAACTTCAACACATATCTAATAAATGGAATGTTTACAAATTGAATTTACAAGTAAAGAATCATAATTATGGCCAATGATCTAGCCAACAACTGTTGTGTTTACAGCATTTTTTCGCCACCATGAATGGGCCACAACCTTGTTATTCAACATTCACGGTCCTGACAATGTGGGCAGAAGAAATCTGCGTGCCTTCTTACAACTCTGATTTCTGTACAGAACGCAAGGTGGCACCAATGTCCACAACCTGTGCATTGTGCCCATTTTACGAAAACTATCCCATCACACTTGCCCATTCCTGGTGGCGAAAACTTGTTGCAAACGCAACAGTTGTTGGCTGGATCATCATCCATGTCACTGTCACTTTCAACAACTTCAGCAACAACTTTAGCGATTTTTCTTTTGTGTACCGGTACTCTACTGCATGCCGGTGTCTGGTCATCAGTTTTTCATTTCCGTCTCCCTGTTTCCTTGTCTTTTCCTTTTTTATTAATTTCTTTTTTTTCATGTTGGTAATCTATCATCTGATTGAAAACCTCGTCCTCAGTAATGGGCTCCCCCCCAATTTTGGTTTCTGCATGGTGTCTTTGATCCGAAATTCATTTGGTTTCGTTATATCTTGTGTTGTTTTGGGGGCGGTCTCAATCATTTTGTTATCTAAAAGTTCTTTCATTGACATTCTCGGTGCTTCTGTGTTGCAAATCTTCTTCGGAAATGATTGCGATGGCAAAATCATCTCAACAGGGACCTTGGCTGCATCAAACGGCAATATTCCTGCTTTTCTTAATCCAGCCTGTATTGTGATTGGTATCATTGACTTCAAGTAGGCTTTTCCTGACAACTCTGCAATTTCATACTTCGTAATTATTCTACCCCTTTCCTTTGCCATATATAAGTGGCACTCACTGTGGAATGTGGCCTTGAATTGACCGAAGTATGCTATGTCCAATGGTTGGAGGGCATGCGAACTGTGTGGTGGAAGAACAAAAAGGACCACGTGATGCTGTCTGGCCCACATTAACAATGTCGAGAGACTCATGTGATGAATGCCCATCATACATCAACAAGATGGGTTCAATGTTGTCACCAGATCCCCTTTGTACGAATTTCAAGAAGTGTTCATTGAGGTACTTTATGAGAACTTCACCATTCACCCACCCAGAGTCTGACATGGTGTAGGCTGCACCAGCTGCTGCATTATTCATGAACTTGTCTTTCGTCCGTTTCCCTTTGAAGACATAGTAGGGTGGTATAGCAGTACCTGCTGCATTTACACAGGCTACTATGGTAGTGGTGCCTGTGTTTGGTGAGGTTACTTCTTGTGTTTTACTCGACGAAACACAAGTGATGACTTTTGATGGCCTGTGTTCAGGTTGTATTCCAGTCTCATCAAGATTGTAGATCAGATGTGGTTTCGACTTGAGATTATACTTTTCAAGAACAGCATTCAGTTTACAATAGTAATTGTCAATGTGTTCTTGCGTCACTCCCGCTGCCCGAGTTGATGTTAGGGCCCTTGATTTTATTACCTTAAGTCTATGATTCCATCTTTTCAAGAATTTATAGTACCAGTCATTACTCAGCTTGGCATTTGAATTGCGCCTACCAAGCTTTACAGCAAGTTCACCGGCAAGAACATTCAATTGTGCGCGATTCAGACCATAGCCCACCTGTGTCAGGGTTTCAATATGGTTTACGAGCAGCTCCTCTTCGCCCAATGTGAACAAGGAATCCTTTCCCCTCTTTGCTCCTATTTTCACTTTGTTCAGAACCCTGTCCCTTAATGTTTGTTTTGGAACACCAAAAGCCAAGGCTGCTCTATCTACTGGCATGTGATTTTCTTTTACAGCTTTATAAGCTGCCAGCATGGTATTCGCGGTATACTGCTTCAGGATCTTCAATCTGATAGGGTGTTTCTGAAAAATATAAATAAACACAACATTTATTTAAAATTGATAAAAAAAAATCATCTCTTTACAAAAGTTTAATTAGAAAACGATTAGGCAACATTTACTAGAGTGTTACCTTCGAAAAGGATTAGCGTATTTACAGCAAGTGCTTTGCGCATGCGCAGACCGTCATTTGTGAAAAAAATGTCAACAGACGACGTATATGGAAAATACTCATAAATAAGGGATTTTGTGTTACTTACAAACAATATGAAAGTAGAAAAAGTGTGTGTTTTTGATAAAAAATGCAACCGATTGTGGTGAATTGCGATATTTACCTGTTTATGACGCATTTTCGACCGGAAAACAAACGCCAACTGTGCCAACTTTCTTACCGGAACGAACTGCAGAGCGTGCGAACGAACGAATAAGCGATTTCACGCGATCTCTATAACAACGGTTCAACAAGAACCCACGGCCCAACCAGAACCTACCATATATTGAGACACATCTCGTATTTGCTCACGAGACATTCATTAAACTGGTACATTGTGTTGGTTTGCATTAACAGGTTCACTGACTGTTCGGATCAATACCTCAACCACTTCCCATTGTACAGTTGGTACAAACAGTGCATCAAGTTCCAGGGGTGTAATACCAAAGGCAAAGATAAAAACCATCAAGATGACTTTTGTCATTGTTCTTGGTGAGTAAGAGCACGAACATTTGAAATTTTACTTAGATGTCTGTAGGCGTCGTGTATTTTCGCGTATATTTCACATTCATTTAAAAAAGTAGACAAACGTTCATATATACGTTGTATGTGGTTTTCGTACTACTTGAAGATTTGACAGAGTAAATATTTTGTTAAGAATATGTTTCTATTTCTATTGTAGCGTTTGTATTCTGCTGGTCACCTTATTTCATATGGGATCTATTGGATGTGTTCGAGCACATAGAAAAGTCACAACAAAGTGTCGCTGTCAGTACGTTTATTCAGAGTCTAGCTCCTTTAAATTCCGCAGCAAACCCAATCATTTACATCCTCTTCAACACCGCCTTGTGTACGAGGATTTTAAGGAAACCACGTGGTTACAACTCGCCTCCTCATTCTGCTGGAATTACAACAATTTAAAAACATCAACTTAACATGTTTTGGTATGTTGTATTTGTTCTTGTGTACACTCGCCATAATGGGTATGGCTTTATTTGCTTCAGTGGTTTGGTGCAGCGCTTTTATTTGATTGTTTGATAGATGTATTCAATTCTATATGAATACTTTTTTAGCAACGTATTGTAAGCAATTTGCAAACCATTTATGTTCATTTGACCACGTTTTAAAACATAATTACCCATCCACGGAACTATTCAATCAAGTTGTACATGCAACATTGACATACTAAAGGAGAAACCCGATATACTTCTTCAGTCTATAAGAAGAAGCAATGTTTATCAGGTAAGTAATGTATTCATACATTTTTCATGGATTACAAGTTGGCAAATTATTCATATTAAAACGCATATTCTGTGCACAGCCAAGTTTTCCCTTAATTAAACCGTTGCGACTATGATGGCTATTGTTATATTAAGTCTTGTTTCAATACTCAGTCTCTACTAAATGTTTACTCGTATTGAATTGTGATTGCACGTTACTTTACTTTACTTTATTTTTTCTAATTATGTCATAGGTTTGCTGTTGAATACTCTGCAATCGTTTACAAATATGTGTTTTCACGCTTAATGTGTTTTTAGTAGAAATGTACAGATGCGACGATAACATGACCATATTTGATACAATTGATAGCATCATTGATTGATATACATTACTTGTGTGTATTATACAGATAACGCAATATGTGGGCATAAATTTATGTGTATGGAAAATCAAATATTTGTACATGTATGAAACATAACTATTGCATTATTTGTAATATTCATTTTTATGACATTACACTATAATTAAAAAAAAGAATGTTGATAAAACATTGCTGTCTAATAGTTATATTTAAGTATATTATTACAGTATTACAGTACATTCTAACGTTTCTTTAATACGTTTATGATAAATATATCGCAATGTATTTGTTATTTAAAGTTTATAATTTCATTTAAATATCCATACATAGAAGAATAAAGCGCATGTATACCTCAATGAACAATAAGATACCCTCAATCAACATTGCGAAGGCTGTTGTTGAAACCCGGTATCAAGTTAGACGCATAAAAATCTTAAATATCTAGCTTAATGAAACCTGATTTTTGTATTTTAACATCTTTGTGGGGAATTTGCTTTCATTCCCTTAAATTAGAAGGAATCTTCTAAGCGCGTTTTATTACTTTGAGTATATTAATTGCAAAGTTGGCACAAAGGGGATTGGGTGAACACAAGAAAACAGCGTTGTTAACGCCGTTTATACGTGATCGATTCAAAGCCATTTCAGGTCGTTACGATGATTTGAATAGCAGTGAATATATCAAGTTATACAACTATTCTTAAACTAGTTTGATATGAATCGAAGTACAGTATGTTTTGAACAAAACTACTTAATATATATATATATATATATAAATAAATAAATAAATAAATATATATATATATATATATATATGACATAAGTCTGAGAAGTAATAATACTTGGATATTTTAGTTGTGAACATTTCGATTGAGGACTAAACTATAATCTAAATGGAGGAACATAACGGATGCTTCAGGGGGAAGTGTTCGCTTTGATAATATGTGTCTTGTTCTGACAAAATTGGGCTTAATGCATGTGCGTGAAGTGTCGTCCCAGATTAGCCTGTGCAGTCCGCAAATGAATGAATGCAACAGACCGCTTTGATTTTGCGCGTTCTATAGTTAAAATTGTGTTATTAAGATGATGTGTAACTTATATTGCTATAATATATTTAACATCACATAAATTGTTTTCGGAAGTTGTTTATTAGATTATGAACATATTTCAAAATAGGTATTAAAATGCAAATCCAGAAATATTTTCAAGAGAACAACCATTGATACAATATTTAACTTTCACATGCTTACATCTTCTGTGACAGTTTTCAAAAAAAAACAAGCATTTGAAATAAAGTAAGAATACAAAGCTTGCATACGTACATTTGTATCTACTTCTCTTTGAAATTAACATGTTATATTTAAAGATCATTTTTCACCTCAGACACTTCTGTAGTTGAAGTGTCTGACTTCAAACTTATTTTGTTGAAAACCCCAATTGCAATTACTTTTCTGAGGTTTCAATGACAAGTTATTCAGAGAGTTTGTTAAAAACAGAAGCACGTTATTTGCTTTAACAAACAAACATACGGCTTCTCAAATTAAATGTTATATTAACTTAGTTTACATTTTTATCACATTAGGACGGTTGACTGTAAAAATAAAATATTTTAAACTTAATGGGAGAAAACGACTAGGTTTGTTTGACCTGCTTTATCACGTGACTGCGAGTCTAGTCATCAAACATGTTAAAAGCGTATAAACAAAGTCATATATCTTCATGACATAAATGTTCAAGTAAGCATATTTTTGAAACGGAATTCCTGATAGGTCTTTTTTTTAGATCTACACACTAAAGCAATGCGTTGACGTTTACATTAAAACGGACTATTTTCGGTTATATCGAAATATATATGGTAGCCCAAGCGTGTATATAAATAAATAAAGACAAATTTATATATGCTAAATAACACTCACAATCTTGTTTTGTTTGTATTGTAGTGAAGGTCTACTGTCGCATATAAGCACATAATCTATTCAAAATACATGTATAACCACAAGTAGCACTAACGTAGATATGTGTAGCGACCTGTTACACCGTGTTGTTTGTAACCGCTTGAGCAAATGTTAATTGTATAATAATGATTGAAACAGTTATCGCTCTGGTCTCTTTCTTTACATCATATCATGTTTACCGTCACTTCATAATGCTTTTGGGAAGGCTTGTTTAACCGATTTAAAATCCAATGGCTTCAAAATGGTTGTTAATAGGAATCAGTTTTAATCAGTTCAACGAATTTGTTTTCTTCTTTTATTGAATTTTAATAAATGGCTGAGAACGTACCGGTTACACTGGTTATTTTAGTTTATTTAAATAAAAGTAACGTGTATATGGTTTATATTTGTATGGGCTTCATTGAACGCGTAATATAATAAAATGTATACTGTTAGTTCATTGGTATAACATTTTGTTTGATGTTTATTGCTTACAGTTCAATACAACATACTTATTTATGAGCAGTCTAGCTAGCAGACTGCCAAATACATAGTTTATTGGAGAGACGTAAATCAAACCAATATATTGAATAATTTGTATCATATTAAATTAAGTTTGGTAAAATAACGGCAAGTTATAAACGCATACATGTGTTTATGCTGTAAAATCAACTATTTAAGACACAACATAATTATTTCCAAACGCTACCGTTAGCGGCAATAATAACATTGCGCTTTTTGGGCGTGCTTTCATTTTTTTAAATACTATAATGCAGTATGAATTATTTGTGTAATTGGTTCATGATTTTTAGTTCATTCATAACATTAACACGTTATTTTTAAGTTCATGTTGTGATATTGGATGTTCGTTATCGACTTTATTGAGGATATAACGAAACAAATACTTTGCGTTTCACTTATAATTATTAGTTTGCAAGGTAGTTTTATATAACATTTAGGTATCTGATAATTTATCGTATGTTTTACTCTTTTTACTCAATCATCAATTAAAATCTGACTGCGCCAAATAATTTGTATTTCAAAATACTTATATTTATGATGATAAAGTTGTCGTGCCATCTTAAAAAATGCACCCATAAACGAATGTGTTCAACAAAGATATCGCCAGACAAATGTCATTGTTTCTAAACACCTTTTGATCTTTGAACATTTTCTTATTAAGGAAAGCGTGATGCAACAAATAAAGTACGATTTAATGAAACAATGTACAGTTATATTAACTACAACACAAACCCTACCTTAATCGACACAATGTACTTTCTTGGTAAAACGTATTACAGTACTTTTTGAGTTCGTTTAGTAAGAATTATATACTATTGGAAGTGAAATTGGACAATGTACATCTTGGAAATGTAAGGCATCTCCGATACCACAAATCAGCATGTAAGTCTAAGACTATCAAATTTTCATAATTAATGGCTTAACTGCAAGAAACATCCCAGTAGGCGTATACAATCGGAAGTCGCCTGTCGTTTGACGTTGATTGTACAAATCAGTACATGTTTTGCACGCAAAACGGATCCTCGTCTATGTCAGAACGCGACGCAGTGAGTGATTGCTATGACATGATTTGGAATACAATATGGTTATATAGTTAACAAAAAGACATCGCAAGTTAAACGTCTTTGTGAGGTATATGCACACAAGAACGTGCAATTGAAACATACGTTATTAAAATAACTCCCAAATATATATTTACAGTTTTACAAAGACTTTTTCTTAAACAATTCTCCATTTCTAAACCGCAAAGCAACTGTTCTGCATTGCCGATCTATTACCCTGACTCTGTCCTGACCGAACAACTATTTCCCAAGTATTGTCGCTTATACGATTGTGTTCGTTAACATGTGCGACACATGGGATTAAGGAAATAAGGAGCCTGTATCAGGGAGGAAATTAATATGACTTTATTGTCGCATATATAATCTATGGCATTAGAACACACCACAAACCACATAATAACATACCACCAAATGTAATAATAAGGTAATCATGGCTTTCGGCGAGTGAATGTCGCTTGATCCAGGAATGAGATGAACAACTTCGAAATAATAAGAGCCGGGTAGTGCTAAAATTGATTGCATACTCTATGACGTCTGGTCATTTGTTAATGAGTTGCATAATTATACCTGAAAGGGAAAATCCTGACCAGACTGCGCGGATGCAGCGCTGGAGGATCAAAAGATGGCTTCATATGGCATTTGACCCATTTGTCTGTGCGCGACGCGTCTTATATATGTAGCATCATATATGTGGTTACCAAAATGATGACTGCACAAACGATTTTGAATGTGTTTTCTTAAAACCTTCTTAACAAATGTATTAACCCGCTAAAACTCAATCAGGAACACAACAATAAAACGATCTATAATGCGTAGCAATATATATCAGTCATACAATGGCAGTTGTTTATTTTGTTCAAGTTCCATAATAAGATTTTCACCCGAAGAGGGTAATACGACCCTTTGATAATTTGAGCCATTATATACATCTGCGGACGATGACATAACCCATTATTTCTAACAATAGTTATTTTGATTTATGAACACAACACAAAAGCGATTATTTATTTAAGGACGAATATGCCGTAATTGAGTTTTCCAATCATTCCAAAGTTTCCAATAAACGCGTATGAGTTAACTATATATAATACTCGTCCAATTTGTCTTCAAGTTGACACTTTAATTATATTTAAGAAGACATAGTAGTGATACATGAGAAGTTACAAGGTTTACCGATATGTTAGGCCAATGTTTGTTTACATGGTATTTGTCCTAAATAAAACGAACGTTCGTTGTTACTTAATGTTTTTAAGCAAACTGGGACTAACGTGTAAAACAATTGCACTCATCTGAAGTTTCAACATATTGTACTGCATATACGTTAAATAATTCGGTATGTGCTTGTATATACACACTGAGATGTGAAAATAATGAAGATAGTTTGAACTATAAAAGCGTATATTTATTGTGTTTTAGAAACGTGTTTATTACTGCTTTATTGATTTGGCATATTATGTAAACATTCTTATCTAAAAAGTGTATGTTCTCTAAGATTGATCGTAAAGTACCCAATAGACTATGTTGTGAATTTTCAAGTACCCGATGTGTAAACCGTTATTGGAACAGTACAAATTGTCCAACAGTTTTACTAAATGACTAATTAAAATTCCAATGACGTCATAACAATTAGCATCGGTCATTTTGGTTGCAAGTGTTATTAAAATTGTGTTTGTCTTTATACAAAATAATAAAGGTAAGGATCGTTTCGTTTTAACTCATATTTTAACAAACAGGTATGTTTACTACCCCAATTCCTGCTCTCGTTGAATTCAGTATTGTATAAAATAACAACGTGGGTCAGTTCGTATCTTACTGCACTAGACATTATTTTGCGGATGTGCTTTTCAATAACAGTGCAACCTTACCTTAACTTAGTTCTTTTTATGTTTATTGGAATCAATAAAGATTAAATGCCATGATACAAAAATATTTAAAAAAAACTGTTTGCAGAGGCGGTTGTTTGTAAAAAGGGCAAAGTACATGACAATGAGTTATGTGTATGAAACGTGTATGACGTGGACTGTAAACGCGATTATAAATGAAAATGCATATTATATTGGTTCTCATCACCGCTCCAGTTTTAAATACCATTAACAAATACGTGTACAATATGCACAATGAATTACAATGGTAGCAGACTTTTAGCAGCTTCCCTTACACATATTAATAGCACTTGACACATTTTCTTCAGGATATCGTCAACGGAGAAAACCAACCAGTCAATCGCCTAAACAATATGCAAGTCAATTTAAACCTAAGGCTTTCGAACATTTTGTTTGAAATATTCCAATGTTATATTCTTTAATTGAACTTGAACTTATTTCAATTTTACACGTTGTGTTTGATTATCCATCAGTCATTGGATTTAAATAAAACAAATGTTCGAATTTTTAGAAATATTATATATTTCTGTTTATTTAGATTAATGAACCTTTAAATGATATATAAATATAACAAATTTATTTTATTATTCAGGGATTGATTTGAAATTGTAAGTAGGCTTTGTCGCTCTACTGTATGGGGGTCGCATAGTGTTGCGTCTTGTTTTAAATTCTTGCGTGAAAAAGAAAATGGGGCGTCACGAGCATTGTGCTACTTCATAGCTTTCAACTAGATATTGCGTGTATAGTATTGTATGTTTTGTCTATATCATTGAATACATCTTTTAAAAGTGTGTTTTTTGTTGTTAAATATATACAAAACTAGTAAATAACCAAATCACATTACTTATTTAAATCTGAAGTATGGATGTGTGAGACATCCCTAGTAAAAACAGTATTGTTTACATTATTTATTGCATTGTAACTATGCAAAGATTGGCATTCAGTTATTGCAAAGGCACACGTCTAGGTCTACTTATTAACTAGAAAAACGTTTAGATTTTTATAACATGCATTTAAATATTAAAATTTAAAATGTAATAAATATTTCTGTTTGCGCTTCGCTTCTATCCTTTTAGGAAAATAGTGACGATTATATACATTTTGGCTTTGTTATAGAATACATGTTAAATTAAAAACGGTTATTACTGTGTTTTTTTCATTACCGTGATTTATAATCAATAAAGTCCAAAATATTCACATTGTTCAAATAACATGTAAATCGTTCTTTAGTTCCCATATTGTTTTGTGGAATTGTGATCATAATGACGTATATGTATGTATTTTTCAAAACAATACATCTGGAAATTCATTTCACATAACATGATATTACAGTTTAAAAGTTTGAATTACAATTATTCAACCGCATGTTCATTTAAATTACCTTATATTATTACCGCGTACGTTAAAATGAATGACATTACAATATAGTACAAATCCAACTCCTTTGCATGCACATTGCACCGTTGTTCCGAATTGACGGTATCATTGTACACCTAAACAATTCACATACTGCTCATAACTCGTTGATTATAGCAAGGGTTGACGGTAATCACGTTTCAAACACATTATTAAGGCAGGCAAATAAATAAGAATTTGTTGACATTCTAATAAATATGTGTTAAACTAACGTAATGAAATTTTCAACCAATTTAAAATAATTAAACCTATTCATAAATTTGATATCACTTAGTTATGCAGTGCAAATAAACACTTTCAGAAATAGTATTTCTCTTCCAGATTGGACGGCATTTTTTTCAACAGAAAATGGTCATACATCTCAAAAAAATATATTGTTATTGTAAACGGCCAACCAGGAGGAAAATTGGTACAAATGTAAATACAAATTATTACCAATGTGTCTGGAACCTAAATCACACACGCTGCAATCTCGGTGGCTCGATTAATGCGGACATATTTAGTACTTTTGACATATAATATATTTCAAATTTAATAATAATAATTTGCGAAATTATTTAGAGTGTGCCTTGCTATTGAATGTAAGAATACTGAAAACACGAGGCTAATTACGGCTTACTGTGGTTCTGTTATCTGATTTGTTTCCTGTTTATTTGATTTGGTAGAGTTTATTGCTACTTCTTACTTCTCAATCGAGACGTTTGCAAAGAGTTGCGTCAGTTTATGTGTGTGTGTTTTTCCAAACATAGAACAGAATACGGGCTTGGAATATGGTAATGCATGACAGCGCTAACGTTGCAAAATTAACGTTGTCATAAAGTTCGGTAATGCCATAATAATGTACATCATAGGCGGGGACAAATAAATTGTGCCATACACAATAAGTGTGTATTTGAAAGATTTGGTGGGTTAAGTATGTGATTCTAAATGATTTTTTATGATATTTATGGTTAAATAATTGTGAAGCTATATTGTGAAAAAAGAACGCAAACAAATATATAATCAAGAATCTGATTTGATTTAACTCTGATGAAGCCACATTAAATGTCCATATATCAACAATACGTTTATCAATATGGTACTGCAATTTATCATATGGAATTATTGCTGGTAAACATATGTACTGTTTGCTTTTCGAAGCACACACTTTTGTCTGGTATTACTTATCGTCATAATTATTTGTGTTCAAACACTGTTTAATCATTCTGTCTGGGTAATCTGACAAGTACCAATCTAAAATCTGCATTTTTTTGCATCTATTTGTAGTTTGTTAGGATGCACGTTATAATAACAAAACTATACAATCGTATCCAGACAAATTTAATTCGCAAGCTTAAATAGTATTCAGCGTAGTATTCATCTTTTTGTGAATACTAGCAATAACCGAACTGAAACGTGAAACCATTCCAGTCGATCATTACAAAAAATGCAATTACCATTTGACCCAACACTGTTTTATCTTGCTCCATCGCATTACCGAACATACGTTCAGAGTATAACACCATGTTGTATACGTTAATATAGGCAATACGGATGACAAGACCTTACTAATAATATGTATATTAAGAAATAGGAGAAGGAACATATTTGAGAGTGTCCTGCAAATGTATGCAACGTATATCCTAATGCCGGCAAAAGTAATAGTGTTCAAAAAATCTGTTTATACAGGTATTTCGATTATTAGTTTAGTATACATCGATAACTATCTATCTATCTATACTGTCTAACTCCCCTTGCGGGTATTATCGACAGGTGCGCAGTCAGTGCAAAGATAAAAGAGTTAAAAGTAAAAAAGTGAGAAAGATAAAAGTGTGTTAGATTTATCATGCATGGTGAAGTGATTTTAAGTTAAAAACTGATAACAACATGTGTCTCGGGGTTCAAGGGGCAGAAGGGGAAAGCAGGGACCGCTTAAACCCCTCAAGATCATGATATAACACTGTAGTGGCAGGGAGTTTGTTTCAAATCACAATAGCACTTGGGAAAAAAGAAAATGTATATTAATTTGCAGTGGTATGGATCTGTCTGAAAGACAGGGGGTGCATGTGACGAGTGAATTTGGTGAGTCGCTCGATATATGATGATAGGGGCACGGCCACTAAACCTTGAACAATTTTGAAAAAGATTATTCATTAAGTGTCATTTCGTCTGTCTTGTAGGGTCTGCCAACCAAGTTCCTGTTGCATGGAGGTGACACTTTCATTTGGAGAATGATTGTGCTTGACACAGCGGACTGCTCGACGCTGTACATTTTCATTTTTTTTATTGTGTAATGTGTAAGAACTCCATACGGAAGAAGCATATTCAACCTGTGGTCTAACCATTGTCTTGTATACCAGCTGGCGAATGATGAAATTTCTTGTCTGTATGTTCCTGCGTAGAAAACCAAGAGATTTATTAGCGTTATTTTGCATTGTCAACAGTTTCTAATATTTATCAATGGAGTCTAAAATTAAAAGAGAATTTTGATATATTTCTGGTTATGTTTAAAACTTGGCATTTACTTGGATTGAGCTCCATGTCCCAAAGATGTTCCCATTTCATTATTTTATCTAGATCTTCTTGTAGAGTATAGCATTTATGCATATTGTTGATGGTTAGATAAACGGCAGTGCCAATAAGCGAACTTGAGAGGTAATATATTTAGGTAAGTCATTCATATAGAGAAGAAAAAATAACGGACCAAGCACAGACCCTTGTGGTACCCCAGATGTCACTGGTACCTCGGAAGATAATTCTCCATCTAGAGCAACACGTTGAGTAGGACCCATAAGGAATGATTTGATCCATGAGAGAGTATCTTTATACACACCATGTTCCTGTAATATGAAAAGCAGTTTAAGATTGTTCACTTTGTTTAATGCTTTACTGAAATCAAGCAATATAAGATCAGTGTGTTGCCTAGATGTCATATTTTGTTCCAGGTCATCAATGAGTTGTAGTAGTTGTGTTTCGTAGGAACGCTTTTCTCTGAAGCCATGCTGTAAGTCATAAAGTATGCTATATTTATTGAAGTGAGCTAAAAGATTTGAGGAAACTATATGTTCTAAAGATTTACATAAAATACAGGTTAGACAGATAGGTCTGTAATTTGCTGGGTCTTCTTTGTTTCCTTTCTTGAACAGCGGTATTTCATTTGCAGATGTCCATACTTTTGGGAGAATTCCGGAGCACAATGATTTCTGAAAATGTAGTGTTATTATGGGAGAAATGTGTGGACGTAATTCTTTTAGAACAAGAGGTTTGATGTTGCCGGGACCTGCTGACTGGTATGGTTTAAGATTGGATAGCAACTTCCGCACCCCATTAACACTGACTGTGATCTTTGGCATTGTTGGAAATTTTCTGAAAGATGCAAATGACATTTCATTAAGATTTCTAAAAAAAGTGAGACATGATTGAGAAAGGGTGAGGGGGACATAGGTGTGAAAACGGATTGGAACTGTTGGTTCAAAACATTAGCCTTTTCTTGAGCCACATAAATTGATTTTCCTTAAACATTGTCAAAGAGATTTTGTGGGTTTTAAAAGAATCCCAGTCTGCCTTTCTGGGTTTCTGTTTTGCTTATTTAGGTTTTAGATATGAAATAAAGGATACAATATTATGGTCAGAAATACCTGGAAGAGTTTTTACAGAGTTACCAAGAGAATGATTAGAAGTCAGGAAAAGGTCCAAGATGTTGTTTCCTCTTGTATTTTCAGTCACCATTTGAGTAAGGTTAAAATCTGCAAGCAAGTCAATAAAGTCATCATAAAATTATACATTACCTTCGCATAGTTCGTCGAGACACAATAAACGATAAACGTAGACAGCAAACGTTGACAAGTCCATTTCTGATTTCATTGCGTTTATTTCTGCTTATTAACACAACGCAACGTTTTCAAAATGTTTATCAAATACAAGATACATGCGAAGCCCGCAACGGGCCCCGCCCGCGACAGCAAGCAATAATACGTCTGCTATTTTCGTCTCCCAGTAATACTGCCTTATCAATATAGATATAAACAACGAAAGCTTTGATTATTGTTACGTGTACAATTCTGATTGGCTGTGAAAAGTCACGTGTCTATGACGAATGCAACGGACATATCTTTTAGCAATATAACTATGTATTCACGTTGAGCTTAAAACACAGTGATGTCCCATGCTATTCACGTTGTATGTTCTTCAATTCGTTGTGAAAGGCGTTGTTTCGCGATGTCGCTCTTCATTGTCGTGGTCTTGAAATCTCGATATTTTTTTTCGTTGTTGTGATACAAGCATCAGTTGTTCAAAATCATGGCAAACATTTGTAAATAACCCCTTTCGTTATTATTTAATATCGTCATGACAACTTCCTAGAACTTCTTCGTAAAAACACCCTATATTACATCAGAACACGTAATGCTGACGTGTACAATCTTGTGCAAAACACATGCCCAAATTTATCGAAGTATTTTGATATACGTTAGACAAATAAGGGTTGTGGTCTGCTATTTATATGAAATCATACAAGAACCGAGTCATGTCTTATTAGCGATAAGCAATGAGTAATTTATTGGGTGTGTTATTCTGGTCTATATTGACGTTATTTATAATTACCATATGTAATGGTCATCTGATATCAATCTGACGCATGTAGCCGTTAATTACACTGCCCTATCTATCTGATATTTTGGTCTCTCGTGTTTAATTATTTCTTAATTGTGATTCTCGGTATATAGCCATCCTACGCACATGCAACCAGTAAATTTTGACAGGTAGGCGCTTCTCTATTGCCCTAGGGAATTGCATAATGACAAACGTACCTGTTCATATCATGATTACATAAACCTGATACATAAAGTCAACTACATTTACTTTGTGGTGAGACAGATAGTTTTTTTTATATACACTCATTATCATTACCTTTATGCCTACCTATTGATGTATCTCAATTTCGGGTCTTTTGACTTAATTATTAGAATACCACGGTTTTGATTTACAACCCCGGATATGGTATGACCATACGCCGAATTGACAGCTATGCTCATATAAATTTAATGCAAAAGCATTCGTCTATCATGCATTCAAGCAAATGGCAGGATCTTTTAAATAAAGCTTAACACGCTTACTGACAGAATTCTCTATGTAACCTTAAGCAAGGGTAGCCGATTAATCGTACATCCGTGCATCCTTAAACTATAGGTACATTTATATTAGAAATTTAATGCGCACATATCGTTAGATTTTAACTGCGCTATACGCGACAAAAACACATTAAATTCTATCCCTAAATTACATAAGACCTTCGATAGATGTTATACAAATTTACCACCATATCAAACCAATACGCAAAATAATTACATATATATCTACATTACTTGTTTTATTGTCTGCCTCACACATTAGCCCTATTAATATTCGCAATTAACATTATTTGTCTTATTTATGTGCTTATATTCCTATTTTTTTATTCTATTAATGCATGAAACCATATAAAATTTGTCACGTATTCTTTTTCTTTTTTTTTTTTTATTCAATATCATACATACAATGTAAACATGTATATGATCATACAACATAGTGATTGTACAAAGCAATAAAGTCCAGACATGTTATACAAGATATGCTAATATATATTAATTTTTTTAGAGAGAAAAAAAAGAACAACAGAGGAATAGTTATGAAAAATGATGAGTTGTATAAAGTCGGAAGAAAGCATACTGGACTTGTGTGTTTTGTTGTATATTCACAATAATCTTGTCAGATAAAAAAAATAAACAAAAATAAACAAAACTATTTTAGAGAGATAAACTAACATTAGAATGAAATGTATTTTAATGGACAAAACATTATGAGAATGTTATCCGATTCCATTTTTGTTCAAAGATTTGTAATGTGTCATTACTGAGGGCTATTTCTTTCTCAATCTGTATTTTTAGTTTAAGACTATGGACAAAGCAATTAAAATTTGGTACTTGTTTTTTGTACTTCATGTTTAAGATAAAATATTTCATCAATATAACCATAAAATTCACAATATTATTACAGTCTATTGATTTCAATGAGTTAATTCCGAAACTTACATTTAAGAAAGATAGTTTAACGTTAAGTTGATGTTGTTCAAGAAAGGATATTAATTGATTCCAAATAGTCTGGATGTGTTTGCACTCCCAAAAAAGATGTTCTATAGTTTCAATGTTTTCACTGCAGAAGTCACACAGATTTGAGTTAGATAATTTGCATTTAAAGAGATATTTATTTGTAGCTATAATTCTATGGATGTATTTATATTGAAAATTTCTCAGTGTGCTTTCAATTGTTGCTTTATATGGCATGGTAAATATGTGTTTCCAATTAAGCTCATTTTCTCCAAAAAGGACTTGCCATTTATTTTGGATTTTGGAGTTTTCTGTAGGGTTTTTAATTTGTAGTGTGTAGAATATTTTATTTATTTTGTTTTTTCTTCCAAGTATGTTTTCTACAAATGTTGTTTGAGTACATGGTGTATTATTTGTATTGATTTCAGATTTAATATGTATGGGTATGCTTTTGATTAGTGTGTAGTACTTCAGAAAATTATTTGAAGGTATTCCGTATATGTAGCATATATTATCAAAAGAGTAGAAATCCTTAATTCTGTAGTCATATAATTGGTCGACATATTTAATGCTTCGTTCAAACCAGTCTTTATAGAAAAACGTCTTATTGTTTGAAGTTATGTCATTATTGTTCCATAAAATTGTTTTACTGCTGGTTTGGGTTTCTAAGTTATGAGTGACATCACTCCATGCTGATAGAACATCAGACAGAAATATGTTTTCGTCTGCAATTTCATGTAAGATAGTATTGCTGATGTTACATTCAAAGAGTAAGGAGTCATCATATTTTTTTAGGATTTTCTGGTAGAATAATTTCCATTTACTCGTATTGGTATTATCTAGGTATCGTTTAACCCAGCTGCATTTGACTGCATTCAAGAATGAGTCAATGTTCGTTAATTGGATACCTCCATTTTCTACAGATTGAATTAACTGAGTTCTTTTTATTTTATCAGGCTTACCGTCCCATATGAAATTGAATATTGCTGATTTTATATCGTTAATAACATCATTTGGTGGATTTGGGAGAACTGTTAATACATATATTAATTTAGGAATCGCAAACGTTTTCAATACTGTGTTTTTTCCGATTAGTGTAAGTTTACGATGATGCCATGATTTTAAGCAGTTTTTAAAATTCTGTAATTTAGGTAGTATGTTTTTAAGAACTGTATCCTTTTCATTATTTGTGAATGTAATTCCTAACGTTGTGGCTTCATCGGATGTCCAATTAAATTTCATTTCTTTTTTATATTGAACATTACTTTGTTTTAATTTACCTACTCGTAACACAGTACATTTACTTTTGTTTAGTTTAAGACCCGATGTCATTCCGTAAAGGGTTAGCGACTCTATTAGGTTATGGAAAGAATCGTAATTGTTATTTAAAAAATAAGTTGCATCGTCAGCAAATAGGGATTGTTTGATTTCTTCGTCAGGTTCTAGTGATATGCCTTTTATGTGTTTATTTGATTGGATGTGATGTGATAGATACTCGATGCAAATAATAAATAGCGATGATGAGAGTGGACATCCTTGTCGAACCCCTCGTTCGATGTTAAAACTGTTTGAAAAGAAGCCATTGTTAATGATTATACTGTTAATATCGGTATAGAATAGTTTGACCCATTGAATGAGGCTTTCACCAAAGTTCATATTTTCTAAGCAAGAGAACATAAATGAATGATCAAGCGAATCGAATGCCTTTTCAAAGTCTGCAAAGAATATTAGACCAGGATTATTTGAATTGTTGAAATAGTTTATGCATTCTTGGATAAGACGAACGTTTTCACCAATGTAACGTCCTTTTATGAAACCAGATTGAGATTTTGAAATGATTGATGGTAATATTTTTTTTATTCTGTTTGCTATACTTTTAGTTGCAATTTTATAATCATTGTTTAGTAAACTAATCGGGCGCCAGTTTGATAAGGATTCTAAGTTTTTTCCAGGTTTTGGAATAAGTGATATAATACCTTGTTTTTGTAGCGTGGTTAAGTTTTCATTGTTAAATGAATAGTTAAGTGAATTAATTAGATGTGTTTTTATATCATTCCAGAATATTTTATAGAATTCGATTGTGATTCCATCAGATCCTGGGCTTTTGTTATTTTGCATTTCTTTTAGAGCTAATCCACATTCATATTCATTAAGCAATCCGTCGCACAGTTCTTTTTCCTCCTGGTTTAAAGCGTGATGTGTATTTTTAAAAAGGGTGTTATTTTCAACATTTTTTCGTTTATAGAGGGTTTCGAAAAATAAACGTTGTTCTTCTAGTATTTGAGTTCTGTTTGTTATATCTTTGCCATTGACTACTAATTTGTGTACAGTTTTTTGTTCACTTCTACGTTTTTCAATGTTTGCGAAATATTTTGTATTTTTTTCATTGTGTTCAACATGCTGTGCACGCGCTCTTAGTAAAATTCCATTGATATGTGTATGATAGATTCCATCTAATATTTGTTTTTTTAATGTTATTTCATTTTCAATGTCGGTGGTATGATTTGTGTTTGTTTGATGCAATTGTTTTTCAAGTGTTTCAATGGTTTGGATTGTTTCAGTTTCAAGTTTGCGTGTTTCTTTTTGTTTAAATGATGTGTATCTAATTGTTGTGTTACGTATATTTCCTTTTATTATTTCCCATAAGGTGTTTGGGTTTGCATCTTTATTATTTTGAACTGTATTTAATATTTCCTGTTTTATTTGTGTTTGATATTGTGTATCTAATAAGATGCTGTTGTTAATTTTAAAGTATCCTGGGCCTCTTTCAGTTGTATATTGTGTACTTTAAGTTCAACTAGGGAGTGGTCAGTCATAAATCCTGGTTTTATGTTACATGTGTCAATAATGTTGCAAAGAGATTCAGATATTAAAAAATAGTCTAATCTACAAAGTATTGTTGGTTTTGTGTTTGAGTGCCAGGTGAATTTGCTTTCGTTTGGGTATACTGTACGCCAGATATCTATCATATTGTAGTTTTCAATTATGTTATTTAAAATGTTTCTATTTTTAGTATGAGTATAGAGGTTTCCATTCTTTTTATCTATTAATGGGTTCAGGACAGTATTGAAATCACCACCGATTATAATATTTTTATCTTGGTTATTAATTATAAAGGATTGTAATGTTTCGTAAAATGTGGAATCGTCTATGTTAGGGCCGTAGACGTTGATTAATGTTATTTGTGTTTCGTGTATTTTGATATCTATACTTGCTTGTCTGCCAATTATTATTTTCTTAAAGTTATCGACTGTGACCCCTATATTATTTTTTATCAGAAAGGCAATGCCTTGTTTATTAGTATGTTCTCCACTGAGATAGATTTCTCCGTTCCATTCATTTTTTAAGGTTTGTGCTAAAGTAGGTGTCAAATGACATTCTTGTAAAAGGCATATACTATATTTTTTTTCGTCTAACCATTTGAAGATTTTTATTCGTTTGTCTTTATTGTTTAATCCTTTAACATTTAAAGTACATAATGTAATCATTTAAGTATGTGGAGGGTGATGTGACTAGTAGTTTGTATGTGCTTGTCCAGTAAGTTTCTATTTTAAAATATGTCCAGTTGGTTTCTCTTATAGGACATAAGATGTCCATACATACAAACAAAAATAGAAAACAAAAATTAGGAATACAAACAGATGAATATTCCATAGACTTGAAGAAGTAAAAAGAGATAATCACAAAAGTAAAAAGAAAACACAATAAAAGACTTGTCCCTAGTATACATACTAGAGACATAAGAACAGAAATATGTACAGAAAGATGGATTGGACATTTTAACAGCTCATAATATAATGGATTATTTGAGATGATTTGCTGATTTGTTTTTTACCGAACATATTAACATAATATAGTATATTTAAATATATTGGTCCGAAATGAATTAATGTTTAACATATAAATAAAGCAGTCTACAATACATGTTATTGACATATGCATAATTGCTTGTGTTTAGATATTCAAACATGTATCAACATTGTCTAAAGTACGACGTTTGTGCAAAAGTTTGTTTTTCAATGGTTCTGCACAAATTATTGTAAATATATGGGTAAAAAATATAATGTTTGATATTTCCAATTATAGTTAATTAGTTAATAATGTTTGATATTTCCAATTATAGTTAATTAGTACAATGTTCACAGGTTATTTTAATGATTAAACTAAAAGCATAAACTATACTGGTTATCTTTAAAGTGAGATACAAGTACATGTTTACTGGATATGAAATAGGGCATTAATCTAGGTATTCATATATGGTGTATAGATACCTAAAATGAAACACAAACATAAAAAGATCAACAGTTATTATATACAGTATTGCTAAGATTAAATATGTTCATGTGTCTGTTCTAATATTAATTGCTGATGTTTTTTATAACTTTTTATAATAAAAGAAGGGCAGAAAAAAGCAAAAATATTAATTTGACATTATTATCATTATCATTTTGTATAACGTATTATACTAGCAGTAAAGGTTATGACGATGGTATCAAACATGAGCACATGTACGTTCTAACATAATGCGACAAAGAGCAATAATAAAGGTACATGTCATATATATACCTTATTTAAGGAGCAAAAAAAAGAACTATATTGAAAAAAAACAAAAAACTTTTTTGTTATCGTGATTGAACAAACATTATTGTAACGGTTATTTGTAGAGATTCATGTTTTTATTATGTATACAAGGAATGGTCTATGTTGCATATACATGGCTTAATTAAAAATATAACGTCCATAAAGATAATTCTACAAATCAAAGAGTGTGTATATATATTTTAATGTGTTAGTTTTTTTGTGTTACGTTATTAGTATTAGGTTATTAGTTTTTTATTTATATATTACATATTACTAATGCACTGATTATAAAAACACAATCAATACTTCTACATATCAAAGAGTATGTATATATATTTTAATGTGTTAGTTTTTAGTGTTAGGTTATTAGTTTTAGGTTATTAGTTTTACATTTTTATATTACATATTACTAATGCACTGATTATAATAACACAATCAATGACCAAAATATTAACATCACATTTCTTTTCGTTGTCATTTCTGGTACATATTTTACCAGTAACAGAAACTATAGCGATGGTATTCAGCATGAGATACAAAGATTATGTAGATAACTTAATTAGAATATCTACGTTAGTATAGGCGCCATTAGTGGCATGCAGACATATCTTAAGATGTATAGTCCATAACTAGGGTACGCGCATTGCCTTGTCGAAACAAAATACAAGGGTCTGCGTTACATGTAGCTATTAAAATCATTTTACTGCGTTGACCTTTTTCATTTTTCCTTATAACTTTTTATAAGGAAAGGTTAAAATGGTGTAGCATTGAGAAAATAAAAGATACGTTTTGTTTAACAATGTCTATATGGTATTCTACAGGATCATTGAATTGTGTGTAACACAGATTAGTTCAGGCAAAATCATATTTAATCTTTGTTTTAATAAACAGAGTGAGCCATATATATATTATGTTTATCGTATTTATAACTTTTATATTATCGCATATGGTATAAATAGTTGACAAATTTGCACAATAGTAATACTGCTATTAATAATAATTAAAAAAAAACATATTCAAATGTTCAACGAACGTTGACATGAAATACTCGTGTATAGTGTTCCATGTTCATTGCTTAAAGCAGTAAAAGCTGTAATT
Organism: Dreissena polymorpha; assembly: GCF_020536995.1. NCBI lineage: Eukaryota > Metazoa > Mollusca > Bivalvia > Myida > Dreissenidae > Dreissena > Dreissena polymorpha. Next base: position 58,635,706 of record NC_068364.1, on the reverse strand, counting down.
CGTGAACATATAAAAATTTTAAAATAGTTGTTCGCAACAAATGATAAGAAAACCAATTAGTGTTTGGGAAACGTTGCTGAATATTACTATACGATAAGAAACACCTGTCTTACATAAACAATATTATACATTCTCTAGCTTTCACTGTGTATTAATTAATAGTTTTGAATCGCATATTAAACGTTCCGATATATTATGTCACCTTAACCGTTTACTATTTCAATGGTTAGAAGTGTTTACTTCAATACAATGTGTTGTAAACGATCGGTGGATGTAATACTGTTAGTGGCGTTTCCTCGAGGAACTCGTGGTTACACTACAGAGTTAATACTGCGATATAAACTATACTGTTCACAAAAAATATCATTCTTGGACGAAGTTTCACTTTATTTTGTTGCTGTTTTGGGCCATGGTAGGTTTATCCAATGTTCGTAGTCATCGAACTTGACCAGCTGGATTTTGTTCATGTGGTTCTTGAACATGATTTTACCGTTGTTAAACCATGCATCGCTTACTTCATCGGCCATTTTCTTCTTCACACACATAAGAACATGCAGATTCAACCTGGTCATGTCTTCATTTATGAAAATGTTTGTTCTGCGGAGCTTTTTCCTGTTTGCTAGAATAAGTCCTTTGGTCTGTCGGCTTACTAGTCTTACTATAATTTCTCTGTTAGTATTGTTCTTGTTTGGTAGTCTATGTGCAATATCTATGTCTGCCATGGTGATATTGCAAATGTCGTTATCTTTTAGCATTCGTATAACCTTTTCAGCAGATTCTCTGGTCGATTCTCGCGGGTTTGTATCTTGTATGCCTTGAATTTTAATATTGTTGGCTCTGGAATATTGTTCGCTTTCATTTTCATATTTCTTTCTGTTTAAATCTATATGTTTCATTTCAAGTGTAATTGTGTTGTTTATATCTTTCTGGCTATTCAATTCTTCCTTCAGGGTCTTTATTTCAGTTTTAAGTTTTTCAACAGCTTGATCGTTTTCAAATAGATGACTTTCGATTACATCTATCTTATGTGTGACGGATTAAAGGAGGTCTTCTTTCATTTCTGTAAACAATTCTCTTATTTCTGTTCTGACCGACCCGTCGCCTTTCATGATTGAGTTTTCTAACTTTTTATTTAATACGTTAATCGACTCACCCAGTTTCTCTAGCTTTTTATTAAGTCTTTTCATCTCAAGGGCTACATCTATGTCATCCTCTGTTTCAGATTCATTTCTGCCACACTTATTGTCTTTCTGTTTCTGTTTCGCTTTCTTCTTTTTTTGTTTGTCACTCTTTTCATTCTTTTTCGCTTCGTTCATACTCGTGTCACTGACACTGGACGCTTCTCTTTTGCGTTTCAGCTCTTCCTCAGAGTCTCTGTTCATTGTTGTTGACCTAACTACACTTTTACAATTTTGAGCAGTATACGTTTACAATTGTGTGTTGACCCTTTTCAATATTTGTATTTCTGCTTATAGCATTAGATCTACGATGAGAGTTTTAAAGTCTAAAATGTTCATTTGAAGTCTTACGTTCTATGATTTATCCATTTGTCCAATCCACCTTTTGTATATAGAGAATCACATATTTTGTTAAATTTTTATCTCCCAAAAACAAAATGTCACGTATTCTGATTTTGTGTACGGCTCTATATTCTCCTTTATGTACAGGTCCCTAGTTCATATCGTATTTAAAATGACGTAAAATTCAGATACTCTATAATGTATATTCCTGCTTTCTGATTTCTATATTTTAACATACGAAAAACAAAACAGAATTTTTGAAAAATTATTAATTATGTATACATCTCTAATATCCGCATTCTCATAATGTAAAATATTATGTTACATTCTTCTCATATTCTTTTATCCTCGTACGTTCTAATTTAATAAAAATTTACAAAAATGCCATCAATTTAAAATGAATCTATCTTATGCAGAACAATTGCGTCCGTACATAATTATATATTCTAACACTACAAAAATAGATACAATTATTTAAATACTCTCTATTGTGTGTTCGCCTCTTATTTTATTATTTCAAAAACTCATAAAATAATGTAAAACTCAAAAGCTTTCTTATTTTATTCATTTTATCCTCAATTCATCGATATCTATGAAACATTTACCGATTAATGCAAAATTGTATTTATTTTGATGCTTGTAAAATTTTTGCGTACATAATGTTTTATTATTATTATCAACATCTAACTACGTTAAATTGTTTAAAATAATTATTAACAATTTCGTTGTCATGACGCCTTTTACTTTCTATTTCTTACTAAATAAATTGGTTAATTCCCCAAGTTTGCCACAATTTATGAATACACTGACCGTTTTCCATGTCGTTTTGTGGTTTTTCTTTTGGCTCGTGATGTCCGTATAGTAGATTTTCGGTTCGCTTCTGGCACGTCTTCATCTTTCTAGCCTGTGAAGCATCAGTGGCAATTCCAGTTGATCCTTGGTCACTGCGCACCAATTTAAAACTGTGTCGCATAGTTCGTCGAGACACAATACACAAAAAACGTGAACAAAGTCCAATTCTGATTTCTTTGCGTTTTATGTCTGCTTATTAACACAACACAACGTTTCCCAAATGTCTTCGACTTCACCTAGTAAGACTGCCTTATCAATAGATATATAAACAACGAAAGCTTTGATTATTGTTAAGTGTACAATCTGGATGGCTGTGAAAAGTCACGTGTCTATGACGAATGCAACGGACACATACCAAATAAATACGGAATTGACCGAAGATTGACACATAAGGTAAGCACATATTCGTGCCCGTTATTGATTGACGTTTTATAAACCGAGGCTACAGAAACGTTGATCAAGGTGGTCGCCTATCCAACACCGCATGAAGTCTGGTACGAATTTCGACTATCATATTTATCCGACAATTCTCCACATGTGCGTTTTGTGTGCGTTATGTTACATTTCTACATCCAGGTTTTATTGTGGGTCTGTGTTCTGTATCCCAGGAGAACTTGGGGTAATTCAAATCTCCGAGTATCCAAAAATTTCCTTTCAGGTTGGCGGATAGCTCTAGGGATTTCCTAAATTCTTCCGAACTTTGCACGTCAGCTTCTTTTGGTCGATAGTATGCTGCCATATATAAAGGTTTACATGAGGTTAAATGAATTTTAATCCACAGTTAGTTTTAAGCTGTTTCTGTTTATAATGATCTAATAAGGCATATAATTCAGCTTTTTTATTTGCGATGGACTGAAGTTAACACATATAACTTTTAATTTGGGGTACTGTTTAAATTATGTTTTCTGAGTCCCAGGCTTGGTGGCCGTCTGTGTTGTAGTCCATCTGGTTTGTGTAACATCATTGAGTGGTTCAAAACTGTTATGGGAAGAGAGAGAGGACAATGAGTGCAATGAAAGCTTGTTACACCATAAGAAAAACTTGATTAGGTAAACATATATCTGAAGCACATGGTAGTATGTAAGCGCCTGGCGGTACAAAGGTATTGAACATTTACAAAAGCGCTTAACATTAATAGCAAAGAAGGCTTCATCATTGCCAAGATGCCGCAAAAATGAAGGCAAATAAAAAGCAATCATTATTCAGATAATACTAGGACAGTTGAATGATTTTACGTTGCAAATCTCCACATGGATGTTTGAAAATTAGTACTACGTGTTTTGAAATCAGACAGTAAATAATTATTAAATAATTAAATTATTTAAAAATTGCATCGCCCTATGTGTATTGTAATTTGTTAATTCTCAGAGCCATCAAAGAATTACCTCATAAATTACCATTTTATAATTCCGTGTCGTGTACGTGTTCTTGAGTATTTCAGCCATATGTAGGCGGTCAAGTATAAATATCACTATAGTACTAGGCTAGCAGGTTAACAAGTTTTAATTACACTGCCTATGTCGGTATCTAAAAACGTGAATCAAAAGCATGGAAAAAAAGATCGTAGAAAGAATGTCATGGCCAATTCGCACACGCCAAGTTATTTGGCCGGTTGGGATAAATACGTACGCAAAACTTCTCTGATTGAATCAGGGGCAGGTAGAGAATGGCCGTTAACAAGATTTTACAACCAATCAACAAAAGCAGGTATGTGGTCGGACTGAGGATAGATACCATGATGAATAGTTGTGCCCTCTAACAACTGATCTAGCAGACCTGACTGTTAAGGTATGACCGTGTAATGAGCTCGAAATTTTCCGTACAATTTCGTAAGATCTCATGCAATTTCGTTGTAATTCGAAAATATCTGTTTGCTGTCGGGAATTTGAATATTTATTTATCAAACACAATTATGTTCTTGCATATTTACTTTCATAATACCGGATTTTGGTTCATTGAATTAATTTACCATTAAATAAAATAAAGTTTCCATTGTTCGTCATTGTCATTGGGAATTCCTGGGAAACCCCAAAAGGGAGATCACTCTACTTTCAAAACCAAAACAATGGCAAACAAAAATGAATGGAAATAATCGTAACAAAAAAGGACGTTGTTAATCCAAATCTAAGCGAATGGTTTCTGATCATCATAGGAATGTGTTAGTTGAGCATAATTATTGTCACGTCATGAATGTATGTAAGTGCACAAAAGTTAATTGTCCCATTTTAGTCGAATTGTGAATTGGATATTTTATTGAAGAGCCTTCAGTCCTGTAAGTCATGTTAATTAGGACACGTGCCACTAACATTTGGCAATGTTGTGGATGAACTATAGATGGATTGGGGGGGGGTCTTCTTGTTTGTTGTGTGTTTAAATGTTGAATGTGGTGCTGGAAAAAAAGTGCCATATGGAACAACCCACCATACCAAATACAGAGAGATGCCCTGTTATTAAAGTCAATTCAAAGCTTGGGATAGGTAAAAAGTGTGTATGAATTTTTCATTTATGGAAATTGCTTTAGATAACATCTGTTTAGAGTACGAGTGTAACTTTGAAAGGAAATGTAGCTATGTAAGTTGAGAAAATGACTTTTTACCAAGAACATTAAAAATAACTTTTTGGCAACAGTTACTGCAAAGTTGTTTATAAACAATTTTTTTCGAAGATTGATATTATTCCGCTGCTATTATGCCTATCGACTGTATTTTTCAATCAAAGATATAGGATGTACTGTCCAGAATTCCGGACCGTTTTTTCTAAGCTGTTGTGTTGGTGGGCAGTTAAATTTTGATGCAATACAGCTTATCAGCGTATTTTAGTACATTTACAGCAATGATTGATGGATTTAGTGTTGCTGTAAAGGTCAACAATTTCCTGTCAGCCCTGGACATGAAAGAAGTACATCCAGAGAATCTCAAATAGATGGAAAGCAGGGCTAGGAAGTTCATTGAAGCTGTCACAAGAGTCTGCAAAAGATGTATGAAAGAAACCCTAGGCTACCAAAAGGAAATGGACTATGCATTGGTTTTATGCCCCCAGTAGGGTGGCATATAGCAGTTGAACTGTCCGTCAGTCTGTCCGTCAGTCAGTTCGTCCGAAAACTTTAACATTGCCCATAACTTTTGCAATATTGAATATAGCCGCTTGATATTTGACCTGCCTGTTTATCTAGCTGCACATTTTGAGTGGTGAAAGGTCAAATATACGGCTTCAAAGCGGCGTTGTAGGAGGCATTGTGTTTCTGACAATCACATCTCTTGTTATCGTCTAAAATCATTTATGTAATATTGAACATTCTAACATAATTGGTTTGTTTAAAAGACGCTAAATAGTTATCCTATTTAGACATTACTATGCATTTCAACTACAAACTGGGCATTGTACTGTCAGTCCAGTGGTTTTTAGTTTGAGCCGCAACCTGGCAACATAGGGCCATTCTCTCCCTACCTCTGTAACAAGTAGGACATTAATTCAAATATATATAAATTTGTTATATATGACCAGTTCACTTTGGATTGAGAAATCCATATACGAAGATATCATATACTATATGCTGTTTGAGTTTATTTTTAACCAATATCTAACTAAAGACATGTGTTTGTTAAACAGAGACAATGCTCTGCACGCAACAAACGAATCATTAGGCAGTTGTGGGGATGCTAGTGGGATTGTCAGATTTGGGTGTGTGGTTACCCGCAGATGCGACGCCGGCAGAATTAAGGTACCTACAATTTTAGTAGGTAACTTAGGTAACAGAAATTACCAAGAGAATCGTTTGGCAAATATGGATCAAACGCATTACCTTGAGTATATATAATGAGCGTGTAACACTGGATTACAGTGGCTTTGCTAATCTGATAATTAATATGTAAAACATGTATAATTATATGATGATAATTAAAAGAGTAGTCAAAGCTCAGCAGGATTTAAATGGCAATTTATTGTAGCGGTACAATTATTATTTTGACTTATGTCATCTGCAGAAAACAGTTTAATATTGTCCAAGATGATGATACTGACTGGACAGATGTAGACGATGAGATAGCTCATGCTCCAGATGTTGATACAATTCCTGAAACTTCGCAGTCTTTTCATCGGCATTGCTCGAACACTGCAACCCCCCTGCAGATGTAAACAGCCCAATGGACTTTAATCCAGAAAAAGCAAACCAGCTTCCATCATTATCTCGACTGATTTCCTCTGGGTTGCGTAAATTGTGTACAGCTGAAAATATACAGGGTCAGGTAATAACATGACTTATATACAGACCAAATACAAGCTGTGAGCAGAAGATGCCCTCCGACATATCTTCACTACGAAAAACCCTGACGGTCGACCGCGAGTTACTGGCAGTATGAAGAAAGTACTCGACAAAGTTCTGCCAAAGTTTGCAGCGTTCTTTATCACTTTAAAGTGTGTGAAAGTAACACAGCTGTGTAAATATTTGTGATTAATAATTAAAAGTGCTATCAAGCACATAGTTGTTCAATGCATACAAATTTATCTTTGTTTTCTTGAAATTTCTAAAGAGTTGCGGCCCTCGGAGTATTTGAATTTCTTGTAGATTGCTGATTTGTTGTAAGATATATGAAAAGCATTACAAAACATTTTTATGCCCTCTTTCGAAGAAAAGGGGGTATATAGTTTTCTCACTATCCGTCTATGAGTAAGTCTGTCTGCCAGTCTGTCACACTTTTCGTGTCCGCTCTCTACTTCAAATAGTTTGCATCCGATCTTTACGAAACTTGGTCAGAAGTTGTATCTAGACAATATCTAGGTCAAGTTCGAATATGGGTCAAGCCGGGTCAAAAATTAGGTCACGGGGTCAAAACAACAAATCCAAGGTAAGTAATAAGCTTTAAATGGACATAATTATTAAATCAACTTCAGTCTAACGCTCTCCCAACTGAGCTATTCCGGCTGACTAAATGGACATAATTATCTGACCTGCCAAATTATATATTTTCGTTAAAAAATCAAAGCGGCGCAGTAGGCGGCATTGTGTTTCTGACAAACACATCGTAATAAAAGGTCAAGGTAAAGGTCACCTTTCAAAGTCTAAGCTCAAACATACAAATCCAAGGGAAGAAATAAGCTTTAAAGGGAGATAATTATTCAATATTGAACATAGCAACTTGATATTTGGCATGCATGTGTATCTCATGGAGCTGAACATTTTGAGTGGTGAATTATTTGCTACTAAAAATAGACATTTGTTAGAGACAATTATTTTCAAGGGAAGTGATTTATATAATTATAAATCTCAGATTATATATTTCCTTACCAAGAATTTAAGTTCTTTTCACAGTTACTGTACATATTTTTTTATTTTCATTGTTCATAACTGAAATGATTGATTTGTCAAAAGTTTTTAAAATGATATTATTATCATTTCTTTTACTGTACGAATTTGTGAATAGTAGGGTTCATTACATACCTGTGGACTTATGTCCATAGATACATGATGAACTCTGGCTATGATCTGTTTGATAAACCACAGGCCTTGGTTGCCAGTGATGTCCGACTCAGTCATTTTTGACTGTCTACAGGCCCCTCCCCCCCGTTGGATTAACAAAATCCCAGGGAAGTAATAAGCTTTAAAGGGAGATGATATCTAAACCTGCCAAATGATAAATATAAATATTATTTCAAAGCGTCACAGTAGGGGGCATTGTGTTTCTGACGAACACATCACTTGTTAAGACTAGTAATAATGGGTTGCTTTGTCTATTTTGACGATTTTCGTTGCAGAGTTATGGTCCTTGTTTTCTTTAGAATATGATCATTCAACAGCGCTTTATGGTATATTTTTGTGTGAACCATATCCTCAAAGTAAGTAGGCATATTTAGTATATTTAGATCTATTATTTTGATCGAGTGAATGTTTGGTGCCACATCACACTTTCATTGAAAACAGTGTTTACAAAATATTCTATATAATTATACTTCCAAAAAAAATAAATAAGATTTTTAAAGCCTATGTACCATCATTTTTCTTTAAAACAAATGCCTTTTCTTTCATGAAACTTTTGTTTAATTGAAATATTTCTATCTATATATTTATATTTGATTGTGCTAAATACATATCAGGCAATATATATTACTAAAAAGTACTTTTATTTTTATTTTTATAATGTTTTCAGATCTACTATTCGAACACGACTGTGGATTGACCTTAACTATGTGATATATTTCATTAAACAAACAAACACGATATTCAGTGCAAAAGCTGAAAACTATAATTTGCAAATAAGTGTATGGCTGTTTGCGCTTGTTGTGCAATTGAATACAATTAGCGATGTCAGTTAATCGAGTGTAGTAGAACATCTAAAACACTGTGTTTTTGTATTCTTATTTAAACACCAGTAAACGCAAACAAATTGTTACCATACATAAATAACCAGATTCGGAGTGAACTCGCATATACCAACCAATCATATACAACAAATTAGCTAATACATACGCACGCCAAAAAAGGAATAATTATAACAATTTACACTACGTGAATAAATGTGTATTTGTATAGTTCTTCCCTTGTAATGTATATGTTTTGCAAACACATGTTGTTTACTAAAGCAGTTCTTGCAATTTAAAGGCATGACACGACCGCTATATGTTTATAATTCGATCAACATCGAAGCGGAATGTCCTGGTTAAATGCATATCAGTTCGAGGGAAAACCACTTGCATCCGATACAATTATTCTGATTTATTGTCCAGACAAAACACATTATGGCTCATTCTGAAAGTACCACAGTCCTTTAAAAATAAAAATAAATGCATGAATAAGAAACAAACAATAAATATGTAGTGATACAAGTGGTCAGTCACGAACATATTAAGTGCTATTTTTAAATCGACACTTAAAAAGCGTCATGGCCTTACATTTCAATATGAAATATAATACTGGTTTTTGTATATATCAAACACGCGTGAACTCTTATTGCAACAGATTTAATCTGATTTATGGTATTGCGAAAATCCATCGAAAACTGAAAATGATGCTATTAAGAATTTCTACAACAATAAATTCTTTAAAGTATATATATGTCGATGTTTCCTAAGCAAATAGAAGAAACATATATGTCGGTGTTTGATCCCTCTCCAAACTAACACAACACAACCCAAATATTATTTTGTTTACAATTTTCGTGTTAATTTTTCGTGTAAAGGGAATTTTTTGACAACTTAAGGAAGATAAACAAACTATGATATTTCGGTTACACGGACAATATGTTTTATGTGGCTTTCCTTTTAGTAAACAGACATTACACTACGGAGCTAATTTTACATAAACTATTAGATGGAAATATATAAATGCGATATATGTTTAATGTAAGTAAAAAGACAAGAAAGTGAAAAGCCTCATTTGTGTTGGAAAACAAATCAATTGTAGTGTTACATTTCCACACATTTGATCGCTATATTGAACCAAGCAGATTACATTTCACGACATAATAGCCGAGAACTTACTTTAATAATTAAATGCTCATTTAAGAAGGCGTGACTGCTCTACTCGATTGTCAAACTTAGACTCTCGACTTCCTTCTTACAACAAAGCACAGCATTTTATTCCAATGTACATGAACATAAAATTTAGATATTTCCTATCTCATTCTTCGTTGGTTAACTGTTCTCTTCCTCCGATTTTCTAAACCCAACCCTTCGAATAACCCTTGTTGATTGGATGGATGCTCATGCATCTATCACACGTCACAGCAGAAAAGTGAAATACACAATTAACACACTGGGAACTGGAGACCTCATTTCATTAGCATACTTGATCATACAAACAAATGCTCTCTATGGACAACCCACATTGGTAATATGAAACCTAACACCAAACCATGATACACAATCGATACACATTCAATCCAAACTTGTATCGTTATGTATCTTTGGTAATTGGAATAACCCTTATAAAATTATCATATCTGAATTATGTATTGGTCTGAAGTAATGTTGACCTACGAGCCAAAGTGTTAATCTAGAACTAAGACCGTGTCAACAGATGTTCCCGATAATTGAACTACATTGGACAAATGAAACCATACTTCCATAACCACCAAATTTTCAAACTTCATAACATACCCCATCCGCAGACATCTGTTATGTTAATTCCTAAATACCCGCAGCATACAGCTACTTTACAAGATGATCTCTCAAATAGTTTGACGACTTTAAACTTTTAACTTCTGTTTACGTATAAGATAGAAATATTGATGTAAATAACCTTTCAACATTTTCTTACATATTAGTTATTATAACAGTTACTAATTAATTACTCATACATATTATTAAAATATCTCCCTTTTATTAAATCTATCTGTACTCAAATGTCTATCATAAGAATAAACAATATGCATATACCGTTATGTCACATTAGTAAGCAAGCCTTTAGCGAGCTTACTAACGAATTTCCTGGACGAGTTTAATGAAATATGGTATAAGATGACAACGACTGTCAGATCTTGTTTATCACATGCTTTTAAATGAGCAAATTAAATACATATTTACGCAAACATAATGATAAATCCCAAATCTTGTTTACATTTCGTGACGTCATTTGACGTTGCTCAATAACAAAATGAAATTGCAATCAAACGACAACTGAGCCAATGAAAACGCTTAAAAAGTATATTACACATGTGTAAGATAAAAATGTTCGTAATGGTTATATGACATGGTAAACACGGTATGGCATGTGATAAAAGATTCATTTTCATTAAATACCGGCGACCGTTAAAAAGTGTCATTGATAAGGCGGTTAAAACGTATGCTAATTTGACTGCTGGTACGGAAAGCAGTAGACCCTGCACGTTACAAGGATAATCGTCGGAACATTCTTTTGTTCAAACATGGCGCTGAAATTTTGAGTTGTAACAAAATAAGTACGCATCAATGTGATCAGAACACTCAAAAGCACGAGCAGAAAAGTGTCCGCTTTTCGGGAAATACGGAAAATTATTTGTTCATTAAATACCGGTATTGTATATAGTTGCACTAGCGTAAGCTCTCTTGAAAATATATATGATCTCACATTACTGAGTCAATTTTTCAAGGTATTACTCCAAAAGTACAAATATGTCCTCTTTGTCAAACAAATCACATCATGAACATGATATAGTCTCCGAACTTAATCAAACACATCACATCAAGAACATGATATTATCTCTGGACTTAATGAGAAACAACTTAATATTATTGGAACAAGAAACACACTCTAAACGTTTATGTACTGTTCTTATATGCTATGCATGAGTGTTGAGTTCAGCTTACACATATTACACAAGTCGGTACATAGTAGTGCCATACAGTATGATGAAAGATGATGGCGTTAAATGAATGTAATATTTTGGTTCCAAATATTCACAATGTGTAATAACTGTTAAATGAAGTAAAAGTACATATGCATAGCCATCTATTGCAAACATATGTAAGTCAAGAAATTATAATTTAGTCTTACTAAGCATCGATTGTATATAATTAATTTTTTACAAAATATTGATTTGATGTCAAGACATTTAACTTAATTATATTAAATGGAATTGCTTTTAATAAAACACTTACTTAAAATAACCGCTGTTATGTTTGTCTAATCAGTCATCAGTCGGAATAAATCGTCAGAATAAGAATGCTGCGTTTCACAAATGTCAAGCAGAAATTAACTTATAGGTTATAGCCTTGATTGCCAAATACCGACAAGGAAAAATGTTTCAAATAAAGTCCATTGGTGCAGCTATGGTGATTGCATTAAGTACACCAACCAACGGGTATATGGACGGTAGGATTACACGGTCGTCCATAATGACGGTCAAAATAAAGTGCTCTGCTACCTGGTGCGTTTGATTTGGTAGGTCACGTTTACACGTAGCGTTACGATACGTATGTTAAAGACAAACCAGCTAACGCGTTTATTTATAGATCTAAGCCAAGCAGTAAACGGAACTTATACTGTTTATAAATGGTGTTTGGTTTACAAAATACTGCTTATATTGGTTGTGTACGACTAAAATCAAATGTATCATATCTACACCGAATCAGTTAAATCAAGTTCTTTGTATGATACATGTTTATGCACGAGATCCGAAACAATCTGTTTCTGTCATAATACCCGAAGGCGACGATTTGGCGTTCACTGCGTATTGGGATATTTGGCATATGATATGATTTAGCAAATTGATGATTAACGTTTATAGGCCAGAAAACATCAATCTTATACAGATACATTCCTCTGGCTGTGTCTGTAATATTATCAAAATGAAATATGTGTTTACTGAGGTACTTTACCCTTGCAATTAAATACAATCCAACCGAACTAAATCACCGTACTAACACTAGAACGCCATGTTAAGAAACAAGATATACCCGATAATGAAGAGGTAAATCGATGCGTCTGTCATTCATCATTTCATCGCAACTGCTGTAATGTCGACTGTATAAATTTGTAGCCTCTGCTGTTTAATAGCAAACGGAAACTAAACAGCATGCGTCTACATTATGGCTGTGTTAAGCTCATACGTGGTCGTTAATATTTGGGCATAAAAAATACTCGAACATCAGCGGTCGTTGGTCGCGTTAGACAAAAGTCGCTAATGTAACGTATTTACTTATTGTTCGTGGAGAACACACAGTAACAAACATAGTTCATTTCTGTTTTCATCGCGATTTATTTCTGTTGAATATTTTCTAATACAACGCTTGCTATTGTTCGTGAAATACAAATTTACAGCGCGGCGGCCAATATGACCGCCACGTCAAGAACACGCGACAAATCTAACCGCAGAATCTATAATTCTGACCAAACATCTACATTTTGTCTACAGGTTAATTTGCATCAAACTCCCTTATAACTTTGATTGGTCATTAGTGCCCGTTTCTTCACGTGCTTATTGTTGATTGGTTGAATTGCTAAATGTACTGAATCAATGACACCCAGGGAACGGAGAAACCAAACTATTCAAGTATTTACACACTTATCGAATAACCCCCCTAGACTTCTAATTTGATTATTTGTGGTGATATAAAGTTTTAACGTACTCTTATAGTTGAATAAGATTGCGTTTCCCGGTGCAGCACTTTGTCTGAATGATGCAACTTTGTATGACTGATGCAAATAAGGTATAACTGTCTGGCCTATTCCAATGTTTATATAGCAGTCCTATGTCAACACCGTTGACCATTTCATCAATTGAATGCCTTGTTAAACACACAGTCTCTAGATTCACCTATCTAAATATATTATCTTTGATCTTTCAATTTGTTGACTGTCTACTCTACAATGAATGCAAGGATATGTCCCTTCAAATATTTTGAACCAGTTTCTAGTTGCTAGAAATAAACCTTCAAATATGTTGAACACATATTATTATGATCTAAGATGTATCATTAAATATAACAGTTATTTTTTATAAATATTGATGTAAATAAACTTTTAACATTTTCTTACATTATTCAAACATATTATTAAAATATCTCCTGATAATTTTTGACATACAGTTATGATAATCAAATTTACCTATAAATTCCTATCATATTATTTATTATCATATTACTTTTTTTAACATTATATGCTGTTATGTAACACTAAAATCAATGTCACAAAAGAGTGAAAACGCTCGAGGGGAATTCAAAGTGGTCGCAAAAGACAAAGGTTACTTAATTCAAGTGGTTGTATCCACGACATTGACTGTGTATACCTTTCAATATATCTCTAACACTGGAACTTTTCAATGTTTTGATTACGGTATTGTAAAACAAATAATAAGTTTAGTTCGTGAAGTTCTAATTAATTCATTCCACTTGTACTATAATTGACGCGTTTACTTCTAGATCAAAACGAGTAGTCGTCGATCGAGTAATTGACATTCGTTAATTAGCGTCATGATTTACAGCCAATCGTGAGCGGATGTTCCGAGTGGAAAAGTCCACCCAATGTATGGCGGGCATCACAAATACGGTCAAGAAACGAGTCGGGCTATCTGTTTTAAGCCTTGCTGTCGAACAACGATCAAGGCGTATTCAAATATTTTATTTTACGATCTCTCCCCGTCTGCGAGGTGATGATCGACAACCCTTTGGCGTCCAAACGTGTTGTTGGACTTAACCGGGATATTATCGTTGTACTACAAAATTATGAAGGCATTTAACTCGACAAATTCATACAAATACGTATGTTTAAATACTGAGTTATTTAAGTCATACAATGAATAATAACGCATGCAATGAGGTTATATGATTCCCATCATGTGCTAAATCGTGAAAGTATTTATCGTGAAAGTATTTTCACCCCACCTAAAACATGTGTTCTTTCAACAAGGAATACTTGTTAATTCGCAAACATAATGTGATTAAACTAAGTTGAATAAAATGAATATAAGATTCAGATGTTTGTGACAATATTGTGGGCTTTATATTAAACTATAATTGATAATATAACTCTTACAGATGTAAAGTCGGTGGATATAGTAGTTGACTTTCTTTAATACATATATATAAACTGCAATACATTTATTTCTGCTACGCGATAGCTACAAGTGTACTTTCGAAATAAAAATAATACATCCATGTTATTTATATCAACTTTACTATATCACGCTTATGAGAAGTTAATGGAGCCACCGTTATTAAAATTGCTGCAAAACTTTACGTATTCACATTGGAATGATATTTTAAATTGTTCAGAAGTAATATTTTTAGTCGAGTAGCGCATCAGCCACACAATAATGACTGCAGTTTATTGTAAACGCTAAGAAACAACTAAAAATCCTCATTTCATGCCCTACCATTATCCTTTGCGTTCATCTTACAAGATTAGCTTAGATTTGTACGGAAACAGTACTAAGAAATGCTGATTGATGACATTAGATTCACCATATTAAGGTTGCCATGGGATTTAAGAGAGACGAACCAAACCCGTGTTTTATACGTTGGGATACGTTGCACGCGATTGGGACTTGTAAATACAAATTATATTCTTTTCAACTTACAAATAAACCCTCATAATGAAACAAAGTTTAAATGCAGCATAAAAGAAATAATTACAAAGTCATATAATGTCAACATATAGAGGATTTTTGTTGGGTTCGGTGGAATATCGATTTTAATTCACGGGATTTATTATCTATGATCACAAATGAATTAAAATTAAATCGATATTCCACCGAATCAAACACATTTTATTTTTATTTTTTTGCTTTATTTTTCAAAGTTAGTTCACATTGTAAAAGAGTGAACTGAAGCATTTCGCTGCAATTATGACTATATTTCTTGAAAAAAAATTACGTCATTTCCCAGTTAAACTGAAAATTATCGATAATTTTCACTTTTATTTTTCATATTATGAAACAATGAAATATCAGTTTCCAATCATTGATATTTTTATATAAACCATCGAAAAGCATACAATAAAGCATGATATTACACTGCTTTAAGGTGCACCTGTTATAGCACTTAAATATTTGTTCTGATTATTTCTTTTTGCAAGATGACGTGTTGGAAAAATGTTAACAATATCATGAACTAATTTCAACACAGTGCAATTTAGGGGTGGGTAATTATGTGCCAAACAGTGGGCGTGGCAAGGTACTTGCTAATAGAAGATTCATTATTATCAAGTATTAATGTCTTTATCAAAGCTGTAGGTTAATACCATATAACCTTTCCACTGTAGCTGCTGCCAGCGATTATCAATAAAATAACCAATACTGTAGACACGTTATTTCAAGCACACGTTTTGACTAGCGATATAAGTATGATGACACGTTTGGGAGCAATTTGAAGGGCAATACTTCGGCCTGTTTCCTTATCAAACCTATTTTCACTATCATCTTACACTGCATGCGGATCGTCTTCATACACCACTTTCAACGCTTAAATCAGTGTTTGTGTGAAACCATGTATTGACACGTTCTGTGAGATGCCTTTCATGGACACTAAAGACACTTTTACAGTAATAATATGTAATTGCAGTATGATTTCTAAACATTATCATTCTTATCATGTATTGTCTTATTTTATCACGGATATAAATACATTAAATTGGTATTTAGAAAACGTTTACATAGCACAATTGAGGGAAGAAGAAAACATGTGAACATGTGTGACATTAATCTGTTTTAATGCTCAATCGGCTCTTCTTTAATATCTTTAGATACCATCTCAAGTCTTTGTTCATCTCTCGAAACATAACGAATGGTACTGAAATAGATTGGTTTAGACATGTTTGTGTGTATGTCGTAGTGGGCTAAGCCCTAATGAACCTGAGCCTAGGAGCATAAGTGAAATGTGCTTGGACAAACCATCGAAAAGGCTTGTTTTCTATCTTCCAGAACTCAATTCTTGAATCGTCTGAATGTATTTGCAGGAGAATACACATGAAAACAACCTTTTTTAATGATTAGTTAATTATTAGTTGTCTAAATATACCAAATGTGAAACACCATTGGCACTCGATTGTTGTATGAGCTGCTATGCAACTCAAGTCATGTTCATGTTATGTATATTAGGAATTCAGATAACAAAGATACATTAAAGTTATATGGCGTTTAAAATTCGATTAAATGGATGGAATGAATACCCTCTGTAATATGTTCTTGATGTGAAAATACTCATCTGAGATTAACGGCGCAGATTGAGCCTTGATAACACACAACAAATTTTCCCTTAGGCTTTGACATCAGATAATAGTGAATGAAATCTACCAGAAATACATTAAATAATATTAGGATTGCAACTCGTATATCCACACAATTTACATCGATCTTCTCATATTATATGAGCCACAATGAACGTGAGTATGCGTGAAATTGTGATCACATATAAATGAAATATGAATACGGTATTAAGCTTATAGAAATGTTGAACTACATTTTTCTCAATTAAAACATTAAGTTCGCGAATATTATTTGCAATTGCAAAACTCATAAGTATGTAGAGGGAAAAGGAACATCGATAGAACAAATGCAATAAGTGATTGAAACGCGTGATGCATATTTAAAAACGACTCTTGAGCAAAATCGTGTACGCTTTCAATGCTTAAATGTATACACATTCAAACGGGCTTTTCTATTATATAAGATCATACGTCATATTTGAACTGAACTGTTTAAAATAACATTGTTTAAGCTTATTATTTTTAGTAAAACAGTACGTTTTATTCTACTCATATAATTTTACATTACACTGCGATTTATCTAAAAAAACATCACACATATTAAACATGTGATGCTGTAACTAAACATTTCACACAAATATAGTTTTTTTTTAAATTGTGAAGAACAATAGCCTGTCAATATTAGTTATTTAAGTTCTCTTAAACATCAATCACCGTGTGAATGTGTATGCACGTATGTCCACCGATACATCTTAACACTGACCATATTAGTAAAAGACACCAGCTTTAAAAATGCTTAAATAATGATAACATGCTTTATATTTTATATACTATTTTCATAAAATGCAAGTGGAAAACAAGTACATACCCAACATCAATCTTCATGTCTTAATACAAAAGAAATAATGACGTCTGAATGTCAGATATTTTTCTGTAAAAATATATTTTGTTTAATGTATTGAATTATGTTTGTATTCATGTTTTAATTTATTTGTTATGTCAAATAGATTTATAAGCATTACATTCGCT